>NC_143036.1:81947366-81967366 GCF_057628025.1 Oncorhynchus mykiss | reverse complement strand
GTGAGACTGAGGGAGGGGAGGGAGGGGGGGTTAGGGACATAAAGAGAGAAGTGAGACTGAGGGAGAGGAGCGGGGTTAGGGACATAAAGAGAGAAGTGAGACTGAGGGAGGGAGGGGGGTTAGGGACATAAAGAGAGAAGTGAGACTGAGGGAGAGGAGGGAGAGAGAAGGGGTTAGGGACATAAAGAGAAATGAGACTGAGGGAGAGGAGGGGGGTTAGGGACATAAAGAGAGAAGTGAGACTGAGGGAGAGGAGGGGGGTTAGGGACATAAAGAGAGAAGTGAGACTGAGGGAGAGGAGGGGGGTTAGGGACATAAAGAGAGAAACGAGACTGAGGGAGAGGAGGGAGGGAGGGGGGGTTAGGGACATAAAGAGAGAAGTGAGACTGAGGGAGAGGAGGGAGAGATTGTTAGGGATATAAAGAGAGAAGTGAGACTGAGGGAGAGGAGGGAGGGAGAGGAGGGAGGGAGGGGGGTTAGGGATATAAAGAGAGAAATGAGACTGAGGGAGAGGAGGGAGGGAGGGGGGGTTAGGGACATAAAGAGAGAAGTGAGACTGAGGGAGAGGAGGGAGGGAGAGTCTGTATGTCTGTCTGTTCCTCTCAGCCGGTCTGTCAAGAAATGGCTGGGGTTCTTCCAGCTTCCTCTCAATCAACGACTAGAAGTGTAGAAATGGTTGACATTTGTATCCTTGTATCAGGACATCGTATTACAGTAAGGGTCCTTATGGCTCCGTCATTCAAAGAGCTGCTGCAATGACCCAGCCTGAACACTAGAGGGCAGGGCAGGCCCAGAAATAAACCACTAACACCTCAGACAGTAACATATTACTGTGACAGTCCTCTGTTAGTTCTCCACCTATGACTACATGGATGTCCTCTCTGTCTATGAGGGTAGAGACAGACAGATGGATGGTCTCTCTGTTAATGAGGGTAGAGGAGACAGATGGATGGTCTCTCTGTATATGAGGAGACAGATGGATGTCCTCTCTGTATATGAGGAGACAGATGGATGGTCTCTCTGTATATGAGGAGACAGGTGGATGTCCTCTCAGTATATGAGGGTAGAGGAGACGGATGTATGGTCTCTGTATATGAGGGTAGAGGAGACAGATGGATGGTCTCTCAGTATATGAGGGTAGAGGAGACAGATGGATGGTCTCTGTATATGAGGAGACAGATGGATGTCCTCTCTGTATATGAGGGTAGAGGAGACAGATGGATGTCCTCTCTGTATATGAGGGTAGAGGAGACAGATGGATGTCCTCTCTGTATATGAGGGTAGAGGAGACAGATGGATGCTCTCTGTATATGAGGAGACAGATGGATGGTCTCTCTGTATATGAGGAGACAGATGGATGGTCTCTCTGTATATGAGGAGACAGATGGATGGTCTCTGTATATGAGGAGACAGATGGATGGTCTTTCTGTATATGAGGAGACAAATGGACGGTCTCTCTGTATATGAGGAGACAGATGGATGGTCTCTCTGTATATGAGAAGACAGATGGATGGTCTCTCTGTATATGAGGAGACAGATGGATGGTCTCTCTGTATATGAGGGTAGAGGAGACAGATGGATGTCCTCTCTGTATATGAGGGTAGAGGAGACAGATGGATGGTCTCTCTGTATATGAGGGTAGAGGAGACAGATGGATGTCCTCTCTGTATATGAGGGTAGAGGAGACAGATGGATGGTTTCTCTGTATATGAGGAGACAGATGGATGGTTTCTCTGTATATGAGGAGACAGATGGATGGTCTCTCTGTATATGAGGAGACAGATGGATGGTCTCTGTATATGAGGAGACAGATGGATGGTCTCTCTGTATATGAGGAGACAGATGGATGGTCTCTCTGTATATGAGGAGACAGATGGATGGTCTCTCTGTATATGAGGAGACAGATGGATGGTCTCTCTGTATATGAGGAGACAGATGGATGGTTTCTCTGTATATGAGGAGACAGATGGATGGTCTCTCTGTATATGAGGAGACAGATGGATGGTCTCTCTGTATATGAGGAGACAGATGGATGGTCTCTCTGTATACAGTGCCTTTGCGAAAGTATTCGGCCCCCTTGAACTTTGCGACCTTTTGCCACATTTCAGGTTTCAAACATAAAGATATAAAACTGTATTTTTTTGTGAAGAATCAACAACAAGTGGGACACAATCATGAAGTGGAACGACATTTATTGGATATTTCAAACTTTTTTAACAAATCAAAAACTGAAAAATTGGGCGTGCAAAATTATTCAGCCCCCTTAAGTTAATACTTTGTAGCGCCACCTTTTGCTGCGATTACAGCTGTAAGTCGCTTGGGGTATGTCTCTATCAGTTTTGCACATCAAGAGACTGAATTTTTTTCCCATTCCTCCTTGCAAAACAACTCGAGCTCAGTGAGGTTGGATGGAGAGCATTTGTGAACAGCAGTTTTCAGTTCTTTCCACAGATTCTCGATTGGATTCAGGTCTGGACTTTGACTTGGCCATTCTCACACCTGGATATGTTTATTTTTGAACCATTCCATTGTAGATTTTGCTTTATGTTTTGGATCATTGTCTTGTTGGAAGACAAATCTCCGTCCCAGTCTCAGGTCTTTTGCAGACTCCATCAGGTTTTCTTCCAGAATGGTCCTGTATTTGGCTCCATCCATCTTCCCATCAATTTTAACCATCTTCCCTGTCCCTGCTGAAGAAAAGCAGGCCCAAACCATGATGCTGCCACCACCATGTTTGACAGTGGGGATGGTGTGTTCAGGGTGATGAGCTGTGTTGCTTTTACGCCAAACATAACGTTTTGCATTGTTGCCAAAAAGTTCAATTTTGGTTTCATCTGACCAGAGCACCTTCTTCCACATGTTTGGTGTGTCTCCCAGGTGGCTTGTGGCAAACTTTAAACAACACTTTTTATGGATATCTTTAAGAAATGGCTTTCTTCTTGCCACTCTTCCATAAAGGCCAGATTTGTGCAATATACGACTGATTGTTGTCCTATGGACAGAGTCTCCCACCTCAGCTGTAGATCTCTGCAGTTCATCCAGAGTGATCATGGGCCTCTTGGCTGCATCTCTGATCAGTCTTCTCCTTGTATGAGCTGAAAGTTTAGAGGGACGGCCAGGTCTTGGTAGATTTGCAGTGGTCTGATACTCCTTCCATTTCAATATCATCGCTTGCACAGTGCTCCTTGGGATGTTTAAAGCTTGGGAAATCTTTTTGTATCCAAATCCGGATTTAAACTTCTTCACAACAGTATCTCGGACCTGCCTGGTGTGTTCCTTGTTCTTCATGATGCTCTCTGCGCTTTTAACGGACCTCTGAGACTATCACAGTGCAGGTGCATTTATACGGAGACTTGATTACACACAGGTGGATTGTATTTATCATCATTAGTCATTTAGGTCAACATTGGATCATTCAGAGATCCTCACTGAACTTCTGGAGAGAGTTTGCTGCACTGAAAGTAAAGGGGCTGAATAATTTTGCACGTCCAATTTTTCAGTTTTTGATTTGTTAAAAAAGTTTGAAATATCCAATAAATGTCGTTCCACTTCATGATTGTGTCCCACTTGTTGTTGATTCTTCACAAAAAAATACAGTTTTATATCTTTATGTTTGAAGCCTGAAATGTGGCAAAAGGTCGCAAAGTTCAAGGGGGCCGAATACTTTCGCAAGGCACTGTATGAGGGTAGAGGAGACAGATGGATGTCCTCTCTGTATATGAGGGTAGGGGAGACAGATGGATGGTCTCTCTGTATATGAGGAGACAGATGGATGGTCTCTCTGTATATGAGGGGAGAGATGGATGTCCTCTCTGTATATGAGTAGACAGATGGATGGTCTCTCTGTATATGAGGGTAGAGGAGACAGATGGATGTCCTCTCTGTATATGAGGGTAGAGGAGACAGATGGATGGTCGCTCTGTATATGAGGGTAGAGGAGACAGATGGATGTCCTCTCTGTATATGAGGGTAGAGGAGACAGATGGATGGTCTCTCTGTATATGAGGGTAGAGGAGACAGATGGATGGTCTCTCTGTATATGGGGGTAGGGGAGACAGATGGATGGTCTCTCTCTATATGAGGGTAGAGGAGACAGATGGATGTCCTCTCTGTATATGAGGGTAGAGGAGACAGATGGATGTCCTCTCTGTATATGAGGGTAGAGGAGACAGATGGATTGTCTCTCTGTATATGAGGAGACAGATGGATGGTCTCTCTGTATATGAGGAGGCAGATGGATGGTCTCTCTGTATATGAGGAGACAGATGGATGGTCTCTCTGTATATGAGGAGACAGATGGATGGTCTCTCTGTATATGAGGAGACAGATGGATGGTCTCTCTGTATATGAGGGTAGAGGAGACAGATGGATGGTCTCTCTATATATGAGGGGACAGATGGATGTCCTCTCTGTATATGAGTAGACAGATGGATGGTCTCTGGATATGAGGGTAGAGGAGACAGATAGATGTCCTCTCTGTATATGAGGGTAGAGGAGACAGATGGATGGTCGCTCTGTATATGAGGGTAGAGGAGACAGATGGATGGTCTCTCTCTATATGAGGAGACAGATGGATGGTCTCTCTGTATATGAGGGTAGAGGAGACAGATGGATGGTCTCTCTCTATATGAGGGGACAGATGGATGTCCTCTCTGTATATGAGTAGACAGATGGATGGTCTCTCTGTATATGAGGGTAGAGGAGACAGATGGATGGTCTCTCTGTATATGGGGGTAGAGGAGACAGATGGATGGTCTCTCTCTATATGAGGGTAGAGGAGACAGATGGATGTCCTCTCTGTATATGAGGGTAGAGGAGACAGATGGATGCTCTCTCTATATATGAGGGGACAGATGGATGTCCTCTCTGTATATGAGGGTAGAGGAGACAGATGGATGGTCGCTCTGTATATGAGGGTAGAGGAGACAGATGGATGGTCTCTCTCTATATGAGGAGACAGATCGATGGTCTCTCTGTATATGAGGGTAGAGGAGACAGACACACAGGAAGTCCGGAGTGACTCTGCATAGATGACAACAACAGAGAGTAGCAGTGGTGTGAAGAGGGGGGGGCAATGCAAATAGTATGGGTAGCCATTTGATTAGATGTTCAGGAGTCTTATCGCTTGGGGGTAGAAGCTGTTTAGAAGCCTCTTGGACCTAGACTTGGCGCTCCGGTACCACTTTTCGTGGAGTAGCAGAGAGAACATTCTAATGACTAGGGTGGCTGTAGTCTGACAATTTTAAGGGCCTCCCTCTGACACCGCCTGGTATAGAGGTCCTGGATGGCAGGAAGCTTGGCCCCAGTGATGTACTGGACCGTACTCACTACCCTCTGTAGTACCTTGCGGTCGGAGGCCGAGCAGTTGCCATACCAGGCAGTGATAAAACCTGAGTCTAGGCTCTCGATGGTGCAGCTGTAAAACCTTTTGAGGATCTGAGGACCCATGACAAATCTTTTCAGTCTCCTGAGGGGGAATAGGTTTTGTCGTGCCCTCTTCACAACTGTCTTGGTGTGCTTGGACCATGTTAGTTTGTTGGTGATGTGGACGCCAAGGAACTTGAAGCTCTCAACCTACTCCACTACAGCCCCTTCGATGATAATGGGGGGCGTGCTCGGTCCTCCTTTTCCTGTAGTCCTTTTCATTTCCCATTAGTTTTCTGTCTTCCGTATTTTCCCAGGATAAATTACCAGACTTCATCCTCTGAATCAAAAACAATCATTATCACCCTGAATCAACAACAGTCATTATCGCCCTGAATCAACAACTGTCATTATCACCCTGAATCAACAACAGTCATAATCACCCTGGATCAACAGGTCATTATCACCCTGAATCAACAGGTCATTATCACCCTGAATCAACAGGTCATTATCATTGGTCATCCTCATTACAGAGAGAGACTTTACCTCCACACACATAACAATGACAGCCCAGCTGAGTCTATCCAGGCCCAGAACAGGGGTATTTTCCACCAGACAGACCAACTGAGTCTATCCAGGCCCAGAACAGGGGTATGTTACACCAGACAGACCAGCTGAGTCTATCCAGGCCCAGAACAGGAGTATTTTACACCAGACAGACCAGCTGAGTCTATCCAGGCCCAGAACAGGGGTATTTTCCACCAGACAGACCAATGACAGCCCAGCTGAGTCTACCCAGGCCCAGAACAGGGGTATTTTCCACCAGACAGACCAATGACAGCCCAGCTGAGTCTACCCAGGCCCAGAACAGGGGTCTTTTCCACCAGACAGACCAATGACAGCCCAGCTGAGTCTACCCAGGCCCAGAACAGGGGTATTTTACACCAGACAGACCAACGACAGCCCAGCTGAGTCTACCCAGGCCCAGAACAAGGGTCTTTTCCACCAGACAGACAGGACCCCATTAGAGAGGATCAGCATTAGACTGTCAACATATTAAATGACCTTTACCATTTACCTGCAGGCTCAGGCGGTGTCCTGAATGGCACTCTGTTCCCTTAAAAGTGCACCTATGAAAGGGGGCCTGGTCTAAAGTAGTGCACTATATTGAGAATAGGGTCTAAATTAGTGCACTATATTGAGAATAGGGTCTAAAGTAGTGCACTATATTGAGAATAGGGTCTATAGTAGTGCACTATATTGAGAATAGGGTCTATAGTAGTGCCCTATATTGAGAATAGGGTCTATAGTAGTGCCCTATATTGAGAATAGGGTCCCATTTGAGGTGTCTCTAAGGAGAGGGAGGTCTATAGACCTGGTATTAGATAGTGATAGTTTACATGGTGTCTCTAAGGAGAGAGAGGTCTATAGACCTGGTATTAGATAGTTTACATGGTGTCTCTAAGGAGAGAGAGGTCTATAGACCTGGTATTAGATAGTTTACATGGTGTCTCTAAGGAGAGAGAGGTCTATAGACCTGGTATTAGATAGTTTACATGGTGTCTCTAAGGAGAGGGAGGTCTATAGACCTGGTATTAGATAGTTTACATGGTGTCTCTAAGGAGAGAGAGGTCTATAGACCTGGTATTAGATAGTTTACATGGTGTCTCTAAGGAGAGAGAGGTCTATAGACCTGGTATTAGATAGTTTACATGGTGTCTCTAAGGAGAGAGAGGTCTATAGACCTGGTATTAGATAGTTTACATGGTGTCTCTAAGGAGAGGGAGGTCTATAGACCTGGTATTAGATAGTTTACATGGTGTCTCTAAGGAGAGAGAGGTCTATAGACCTGGTATTAGATAGTGATAGTTTACATGGTGTCTCTAAGGAGAGGGAGGTCTATAGACCTGGTATTAGATAGTGATAGTTTACATGGTGTCTCTAAGGAGAGGGAGGTCTATAGACCTGGTATTAGATAGTTTACATGGTCTCTCTAAGGAGAGGGAGGTCTATAGACCTGGTATTAGATAGTGATAGTTTACATGGTGTCTCTAAGGAGAGGGAGGTCTATAGACCTGGTATTAGATAGTGATAGTTTACATGGTCTCTAAGGAGAGGGAGGTCTATAGACCTGGTATTAGATAGTTTACATGGTGTCTCTAAGGAGAGAGAGGTCTATAGACCTGGTATTAGATAGTGATAGTTTACATGGTGTCTCTAAGGAGAGAGAGGTCTATAGACCTGGTATTAGATAGTGATAGTTTACATGGTGTCTCTAAGGAGAGAGAGGTCTATAGACCTGGTATTAGATAGTGATAGTTTACATGGTGTCTCTAAGGAGAGAGAGGTCTATAGACCTGGTATTAGATAGTTTACATGGTCTCTCTAAGGAGAGAGAGGTCTATAGACCTGGTATTAGATCGTTTACATGGTGTCTCTAAGGAGAGGGAGGTCTATAGACCTGGTATTAGATAGTGATAGTTTACATGGTCTCTCTAAGGAGAGGGAGGTCTATAGACCTGGTATTAGATAGTTTACATGGTCTCTCTAAGGAGAGAGAGGTCTATAGACCTGGTATTAGATAGTTTACATGGTGTCTCTAAGGAGAGAGAGGTCTATAGACCTGGTATTAGATAGTGATAGTTTACATGGTGTCTCTAAGGAGAGGGAGGTCTATAGACCTGGTATTAGATAGTGATAGTTTACATGGTGTGTCTAAGGAGAGAGAGGTCTATAGACCTGGTATTAGATAGTGATAGTTTACATGGTGTCTCTAAGGAGAGAGAGGTCTATAGACCTGGTATTCGATAGTGATAGTTTACATGGTCTCTCTGAGGAGAGGGAGGTCTATAGACCTGGTATTAGATAGTTTACATGGTGTGTCTAAGGAGAGAGAGGTCTATAGACCTGGTATTAGATAGTGATAGTTTACATGGTGTCTCTAAGGAGAGGGAGGTCTATAGACCTGGTATTAGATAGTTTACATGGTGTCTCTAAGGAGAGGGAGGTCTATAGACCTGGTATTAGATAGTGATAGGTTACATGGTCTCTAAGGAGAGGGAGGTCTATAGACCTGGTATTAGATAGTGATAGTTTACATGGTGTCTCTAAGGAGAGAGCGGTCTATAGACCTGGTATTAGATAGTTTACATGGTCTCTCTTAGGAGAGAGAGGTCTATAGACCTGGTATTAGATAGTTTACATGGTCTCTCTAAGGAGAGAGAGGTCTATAGACCCGGTATTAGATAGTTTACATGGTGTCTCTAAGGAGAGGGAGGTCTATAGACCTGGTATTAGATAGTGATAGTTTACATGGTGTCTCTAAGGAGAGAGAGGTCTATAGACCTGGTATTAGATAGTTTACATGGTGTCTCTAAGGAGAGGGAGGTCTATAGACCTGGTATTAGATAGTGATAGTTTACATGGTGTCTCTAAGGAGAGAGAGGTCTATAGACCTGGTATTAGATAGTTTACATGGTGTCTCTAAGGAGAGGGAGGTCTATAGACCTGGTATTAGATAGTGATAGTTTACATGGTCTCTCTAAGGAGAGAGAGGTCTATAGACCTGGTATTAGATAGTTTACATGGTGTCTCTAAGGAGAGGGAGGTCTATAGACCTGGTATTAGATAGTGATAGTTTACATGGTCTCTCTAAGGAGAGAGAGGTCTATAGACCTGGTATTAGATGGTTTACATGGTCTCTCTAAGGAGAGGGAGGTCTATAGACCTGGTATTAGATAGTTTACATGGTCTCTCTAAGGAGAGAGAGGTCTATAGACCTGGTATTAGATAGTGATAGTTTACATGGTGTCTCTAAGGAGAGGGAGGTCTATAGACCTGGTATTAGATAGTGATAGTTTACATGGTGTGTCTAAGGAGAGAGAGGTCTATAGACCTGGTATTAGATAGTTTACATGGTCTCTAAGGAGAGAGAGGTCTATAGACCTGGTATTAGATAGTTTACATGGTCTCTCTAAGGAGAGAGAGGTCTATAGACCTGGTATTAGATAGTTTACATGGTCTCTCTAAGGAGAGAGAGATCTATAGACCTGGTATTAGATAGTGATAGTTTACATGGTGTCTCTAAGGAGAGAGAGGTCTATAGACCTGGTATTAGATAGTGATAGTTTACATGGTGTCTCTAAGGAGAGGGAGGTCTATAGACCTGGTATTAGATAGTGATAGTTTACATGGTGTGTCTAAGGAGAGAGAGGTCTATAGACCTGGTATTAGATAGTGATAGTTTACATAGTGTGTCAAAGGAGAGAGGTCTATAGACCTGGTATTAGATAGTGATAGTTTACATGGTGTCTCTAAGGAGAGGGAGGTCTATAGACCTGGTATTAGATAGTGATAGTTTACATGGTCTCTCTAAGGAGAGAGAGGTCTATAGACCTGGTATTATATAGTTTACATGGTCTCTCTAAGGAGAGAGAGGTCTATAGACCTGGTATTAGACAGTTTACATGGTGTCTCTAAGGAGAGGGACGTCTATAGACCTGGTATTAGATAGTGATAGGTTACATGGTCTCTAAGGAGAGGGAGGTCTATAGACCTGGTATTAGATAGTGATAGGTTACATGGTCTCTAAGGAGAGAGAGGTCTATAGACCTGGTATTAGATAGTTTACATGGTCTCTCTAAGGAGAGAGAGGTCTATAGACCTGGTATTAGATAGTTTACATGGTGTCTCTAAGGAGAGGGAGGTCTATAGACCTGGTATTAGATAGTGATAGTTTACATGGTGTGTCTAAGGAGAGAGAGGTCTATAGACCTGGTATTAGATAGTTTACATGGTCTCTAAGGAGAGAGAGGTCTATAGACCTGGTATTATATAGTTTACATGGTGTCTCTAAGGAGAGAGAGGTCTATAGACCTGGTATTAGATAGTGATAGTTTACATGGTGTCTCTAAGGAGAGAGAGGTCTATAGACCTGGTATTAGATAGTGATAGTTTACATGGTGTCTCTAAGGAGAGAGAGGTCTATAGACCTGGTATTAGATAGTTTACATGGTCTCTCTAAGGAGAGAGAGGTCTATAGACCTGGTATTAGATAGTTTACATGTTGTCTCTAAGGAGAGGGAGGTCTATAGACCTGGTATTAGATAGTTTACATGGTGTCTCTAAGGAGAGAGAGGTCTATAGACCTGGTATTAGATAGTGATAGTTTACATGGTCTCTCTAAGGAGAGAGGTCTATAGACCTGGTATTAGATAGTTTACATGGTCTCTAAGGAGAGAGAGGTCTATAGACCTGGTATTAGATAGTGATAGGTTACATGGTGTCTCTAAGGAGAGGGAGGTCTATAGACCTGGTATTAGATAGTTTACATGGTGTCTCTAAGGAGAGAGAAGTCTATAGACCTGGTATTAGATAGTGATAGTTTACATGGTGTCTCTAAGGAGAGAGAGGTCTATAGACCTGGTATTAGATAGTTTACATGGTGTCTCTAAGGAGAGAGAGGTCTATAGACCTGGTATTAGATAGTTTACATGGTGTCTCTAAGGAGAGAGAGGTCTATAGACCTGGTATTAGACAGTGATAGTTTACATGGTGTCTCTAAGGAGAGAGAGGTCTATAGACCTGGTATTAGATAGTGATAGTTTACATGGTGTCTCTAAGGAGAGAGAGGTCTATAGACCTGGTATTAGATAGTTTACATGGTGTCTCTAAGGAGAGAGGTCTATAGACCTGGTATTAGATAGTGATAGTTTACATGGTGTCTCTAAGGAGAGAGAGGTCTATAGACCTGGTATTAGATAGTGATAGTTTACATGGTGTCTCTAAGGAGAGGGAGGTCTATAGACCTGGTATTAGATAGTGATAGGTTACATGGTCTCTAAGGAGAGGGAGGTCTATAGACCTGGTATTAGATAGTGATAGTTTACATGGTGTCTCTAAGGAGAGAGCGGTCTATAGACCTGGTATTAGATAGTTTACATGGTCTCTCTAAGGAGAGAGAGGTCTATAGACCTGGTATTAGATAGTTTACATGGTCTCTCTAAGGAGAGAGAGGTCTATAGACCTGGTATTAGATAGTTTACATGGTGTCTCTAAGGAGAGGGAGGTCTATAGACCTGGTATTAGATAGTGATAGTTTAGGGCTCCTCCCCCTCTATCTCCTCTCAAATAGATTCCCCTTCTATTGCCGTGTGGTAATGAGGGATTTGATTTGATATTAGGCTCCTCCCCCTCTTTCTCCTCTCAAATAGATTCCCCTTCTATTGCCGTGTGGTAATGAGGGATTTGTCAGGAAATCTGACCCTCTTAGGTAGAAGTGACTTTGTATAATAAGAACGTCAGAGGACGGAGAAGCACTTCTCCTCACAGAGCATCATTTAGCTCCATTATTTATACATCAGAGGGAATCTGTCACGGACACAGAATAATATCCAAGTAGTGAGGGGATAGTTAGACAGGGGGAAGGAGAGGCAGACGGGGGGAAGGAGAGGCAGACAGGGGGAAGGAGAGGCAGACGGGGGGAAGGAGAGGCAGACGGGGGGAAGGAGAGGCAGACGGGGGGAAGGAGAGGCAGACGGGGGGAAGGAGAGGCAGACGGGGGGAAGGAGAGGCAGACGGGGGGAAGGAGAGGCAGACGGGGGGAAGGAGAGGCAGACGGGGGGGAAGGAGAGGCAGACATGGGGAAGGAGAGGCAGACAGGGGGAAGGAGAGGCAGACAGGGGGAAGGAGAGGCAGACAGGGGGAAGGAGAGGCAGACGGGGAGAGGAAGAGAGGAAGAGAGAGAGTGAGGGGATAGTTAGACAGGGGGAAGGAGAGGAAGAGAGAGTGAGGGGATAGTTAGACAGGGGGAAGGAGAGGAAGAGAGAGAGTGAGGGGATAGTTAGACAGGGAGAAGGAGAGGCAGAGAGAGAGTGAGGGGATAGTTAGACAGGGAGAAGGAGAGGCAGACGAGGAGAGAGTGAGGGGATAGTTAGACAGGGAGAAGGAGAGGCAGACAGGGGGAAGGAGAGGCAGACGAGGAGAGGAAGAGAGAGTGTGAGGGGATAGTTAGACAGGGAGAAGGAGAGGCAGACAGGGGGAAGGAGAGGCAGACGAGGAGAGGAAGAGAGAGAGTGAGGGGATAGTTAGACAGGAAGAAGGAGAGGCAGACAGGGGGAAGGAGAGGCAGACGGGGGGAAGGAAAGGCAGACGGGGGGAAGGAAAGGCAGACGGGGGGAAGGAGAGGCAGACGGGGGGAAGGAGAGGCAGACGGGGGGAAGGAGAGGCAGACGGGGGGAAGGAGAGGCAGACGGGGGGAAGGAGAGGCAGACGGGGGGAAGGAGAGGCAGACGGGGGGAAGGAGAGGCAGACGGGGGGAAGGAGAGGCAGACAGGGGGAAGGAGAGGCAGACATGGGGAAGGAGAGGCAGACATGGGGAAGGAGAGGCAGACATGGGGAAGGAGAGGCAGACATGGGGAAGGAGAGGCAGACGGGGGGAAGGAGAGGCAGACGGGGGGAAGGAGAGGCAGACGGGGGGAAGGAGAGGCAGACAGGGGGAAGGAGAGGCAGACAGGGGGAAGGAGAGGCAGACAGGGGGAAGGAGAGGCAGACAGGGCGAAGGAGAGGCAGACGGGGCGAAGGAGAGGCAGACGGGGGGAAGAAGAGGCAGACGGGGGGAAGGAGAGGCAGACGGGGGGAAGGAGAGGCAGACAGGGGGAAGGAGAGGCAGACAGGGGGAAGGAGAGGCAGACAGGGGGAAGGAGAGGCAGACAGGGGGAAGGAGAGGCAGACAGGGGGAAGGAGAGGCAGACAGGGGGAAGGAGAGGCAGACAGGGGGAAGGAGAGGCAGACAGGGGGAAGGAGAGGCAGACAGGGGGAAGGAGAGGCAGACAGGGGGAAGGAGAGGCAGACAGGGGGAAGGAGAGGCAGACATGGGGAAGGAGAGGCAGACATGGGGAAGGAGAGGCAGACAGGGGGAAGGAGAGGCAGACAGGGGGAAGGAGAGGCAGACAGGGGGAAGGAGAGGCAGACAGGGGGAAGGAGAGGCAGACAGGGGGAAGGAGAGGCAGACAGGGGGAAGGAGAGGCAGACAGGGGGAAGGAGAGGCAGACAGGGGGAAGGAGAGGCAGACATGGGGAAGGAGAGGCAGACATGGGGAAGGAGAGGCAGACGGGGGGAAGGAGAGGCAGACGGGGGGAAGGAGAGGCAGACGGGGGGAAGGAGAGGCAGACGGGGGGAAGGAGAGGCAGACGGGGGGAAGGAGAGGCAGATGGGGGGAAGGAGAGGCAGACGGGGGGAAGGAGAGGCAGACGGGGGGAAGGAGAGGCAGACAGGGGGAAGGAGAGGCAGACGGGGAGAGGAAGAGAGGAAGAGAGAGAGTGAGGGGATAGTTAGACAGGGGGAAGGAGAGGAAGAGAGAGAGTGAGGGGATAGTTAGACAGGGGGAAGGAGAGGAAGAGAGAGAGTGAGGGGATAGTTAGACAGGGAGAAGGAGAGGCAGAGAGAGAGTGAGGGGATAGTTAGACAGGGAGAAGGAGAGGCAGACGAGGAGAGAGTGAGGGGATAGTTAGACAGGGAGAAGGAGAGGCAGACAGGGGGAAGGAGAGGCAGACGGGGGGAAGGAAAGGCAGACGGGGGGAAGGAAAGGCAGACATGGGGAAGGAGAGGCAGACGGGGGGAAGGAGAGGCAGACATGGGGAAGGAGAGGCAGACATGGGGAAGGAGAGGCAGACAGGGGGAAGGAGAGGCAGACAGGGGGAAGGAGAGGCAGACAGGGGGAAGGAGAGGCAGACAGGGGGAAGGAGAGGCAGACAGGGGGAAGGAGAGGCAGACAGGGGGAAGGAGAGGCAGACAGGGGGAAGGAGAGGCAGACATGGGGAAGGAGAGGCAGACATGGGGAAGGAGAGGCAGACATGGGGAAGGAGAGGCAGACGGGGGGAAGGAGAGGCAGACGGGGGGAAGGAGAGGCAGACGGGGGGAAGGAGAGGCAGATGGGGGGAAGGAGAGGCAGACGGGGGGAAGGAGAGGCAGACGGGGGGAAGGAGAGGCAGACAGGGGGAAGGAGAGGCAGACGGGGAGAGGAAGAGAGGAAGAGAGAGAGTGAGGGGATAGTTAGACAGGGGGAAGGAGAGGAAGAGAGAGAGTGAGGGGATAGTTAGACAGGGGGAAGGAGAGGAAGAGAGAGAGTGAGGGGATAGTTAGACAGGGAGAAGGAGAGGCAGAGAGAGAGTGAGGGGATAGTTAGACAGGGAGAAGGAGAGGCAGACGAGGAGAGAGTGAGGGGATAGTTAGACAGGGAGAAGGAGAGGCAGACAGGGGGAAGGAGAGGCAGACGAGGAGAGGAAGAGAGAGAGTGAGGGGATAGTTAGACAGGGAGAAGGAGAGGCAGACAGGGGGAAGGAGAGGCAGACGAGGAGAGGAAGAGAGAGAGTGAGGGGATAGTTAGACAGGGAGAAGGAGAGGCAGACGGGGAGAGGAAGAGAGAGAGTGAGGGGATAGTTAGACAGGGGGAAGGAGAGGCAGACAGGGAGAAGGAGAGGCAGACAGGGAGAGGAAGGGAGGAAGAGAGAGAGTGAGGGGATAGTTAGACAGGGGGAAGGAGAGGCAGACAGGGGGAAGGAGAGGCAGACGAGGAGAGGAAGGGAGGAAGGGAGAGAGTGAGGGGATATTTAGATAGGGGGAAGGAGAGGCAGACAGGGAGAGGAAGGGAGGAAGAGAGAGAGTGAGGGGATAGTTAGACAGGGAGAAGGAGAGGCAGAGAGAGAGTGAGGGGATAGTTAGACAGGGAGAAGGAGAGGCAGACGAGGAGAGAGTGAGGGAATAGTTAGACAGGGAGAAGGAGAGGCAGACAGGGGGAAGGAGAGGCAGACGAGGAGAGGAAGAGAGAGAGTGAGGGGATAGTTAGACAGGGAGAAGGAGAGGCAGACGGGGAGAGGAAGAGAGAGAGTGAGGGGATAGTTAGACAGGGGGAAGGAGAGGCAGACAGGGAGAAGGAGAGGCAGACAGGGAGAGGAAGGGAGGAAGAGAGAGAGTGAGAGGGATAGTTAGACAGGGGGAAGGAGAGGCAGACAGGGGGAAGGAGAGGCAGACGAGGAGAGGAAGGGAGGAAGGGAGAGAGTGAGGGGATATTTAGATAGGGGGAAGGAGAGGCAGACAGGGAGAGGAAGGGAGGAAGAGAGAGAGTGTTCCCCAAATAAGGACGAGAAAAAGTAAACGGGAAGAGCTATTTTCATAAAAGCTCTTCCTTCTCCCTCCCCCCTCCAACCTCTGCATATGGAGATATCCGTGGTATTCACCGCTGTCTAATTGAGTCTGTGTTTAATTCTTCATGACGTGGAGGAGGAGGGATTCAGGGACTGCTGACAGACACGTTTCTAGAGCGCCAGGCAGACCGTCCCAAACGCCACCTGATACACTATTGGTCCAAAGTAGTGCACTACCCCTACAGATCCTGGTCAAATGTAGTGCACTACATAGGTGAATAGGGTGCCGTTTGGGACTCAACCATAGAGTAAGGGCCCGGGCCAAGCCCAGGATCAATAATGTGTCTTTATGAGAAATTACCCATAATGCTATTGAGCGTACAGCGTTCAGGCCTCCGCGGGGATAACAAGCTAATGAAATGCCATTTGTGGAGTTAGATAATGCTGAGTGATTAGTGGGCCCGGCAGAGGAGAGGAGTCGACCGACGTACGGGAGACAGGAAACAGGAAACGACTTGAGGAAGATGTATTTACTGGAGACGGAGGAGAAGAAGAAGAGACGGATCTAATCTGATGGAGAGAGAGAGAGAGAGGAGAACTTCTCCCACCGTCCTGAAGAAGAGACAGATCTAATCTGACGGAGAGAGAGGAGCACTGGTCATTAGTACTGCACTATACAGGGAACAGACATCACCCTCGGTTCTCTGGTTATTAATACTGCACTATACAGGGAACAGACATCACCCTCAGTTCTCTGGTTATTAGTACTGCACTATACAGGGAACAGACACCACCCTCGGTTCTCTGGTTATTAATACTGCACTATACAGGGAACAGACACCACCCTCGGTTCTCTGGTTATTAATACTGCACTATACAGGGAACAGACATCACCCTCAGTTCTCTGGTCATTAGTACTGCACTATACAGGGAACAGACATCACCCTCGGTTCTCTGGTCATTAGTACTGCTCTATACAGGGAACAGACACCACCCTCGGTTCTCTGGTCATTAGTACTGCACTATATAGGGAACAGACATCACCCTCGGTTCTCTGGTTATTAGTACTGCACTATACAGGGAACAGACACCACCCTCGGTTCTCTGGTCATTAGTACTGCACTATACAGGGAACAGACACCACCCTCGGTTCTCTGGTCATTAGTACTGCACTATACAGGGAACAGACACCACCCTCGGTTCTCTGGTTATTAGTACCACACTATACAGGGAACAGACATCACCCTCGGTTCACTGGTCATTAGTACTGCACTATACAGGGAACAGACATCACCCTCGGTTCTCTGGTCATTAGTACTGCACTATACAGGGAACAGACATCACCCTCAGTTCTCTGGTCATTAGTACTGCACTATACAGGGAACAGACACCACCCTCGGTTCTCTGGTTATTAGTACTGCACTATACAGGGAACAGACACCACCCTCGGTTCTCTGGTTATTAGTACTGCACTATACAGGGAACAGACACCACCCTCGGTTCTCTGGTCATTAGTACTGCACTATACAGGGAACAGACATCACCCTCGGTTCTCTGGTTATTAGTACTGCACTATACAGGGAACAGACACCACCCTCGGTTCTCTGGTCATTAGTACTGCACTATACAGGGAACAGACATCACCCCCCGGTTCTCTGGTTATTAGTACTGCACTATACAGGGAACAGACATCACCCTCGGTTCTCTGGTTATTAGTACTGCACTATACAGGGAACAGACATCACCCTCGGTTCTCTGGTCATTAGTACTGCACTATACAGGGAACAGACACCACCCACGGTTCTCTGGTTATTAGTACTGCACTATACAGGGAACAGACACCACCCTCGGTTCTCTGGTCATTAGTACTGCTCTATACAGGGAACAGACACCACCCTCGGTTCTCTGGTCATTAGTACTGCACTATACAGGGAACAGACATCACCCTCGGTTCTCTGGTTATTAGTACTGCACTATACAGGGAACAGACACCACCCTCGGTTCTCTGGTCATTAGTACTGCACTATACAGGGAACAGACACCACCCTCGGTTCTCTGGTCATTAGTACTGCACTATACAGGGAACAGACATCACCCTCGGTTCTCTGGTTATTAGTACTGCACTATACAGGGAACAGACACCACCCTCGGTTCTCTGGTCGTTAGTACTGCACTATACAGGGAACAGACACCACCCTCGGTTCTCTGGTCATTAGTACTGCACTATACAGGGAACAGACACCACCCTCGGTTCTCTGGTCATTAGTACTGCACTATACAGGGAACAGACACCACCCTCGGTTCTCTGGTCATTAGTACTGCACTATACAGGGAACAGACATCACCCTCGGTTCTCTGGTCATTAGTACTGCACTATACAGGGAACAGACATCACCCTCGGTTCTCTGGTCATTAGTACTGCACTATACAGGGAACAGACACCACCCTCGGTTCTCTGGTCATTAGTACTGCACTATACAGGGAACAGACACCACCCTCGGTTCTCTGGTCATTAGTACTGCACTATACAGGGAACAGACATCACCCTCGGTTCTCTGGTCATTAGTACTGCACTATACAGGGAACAGACATCACCCTCGGTTCTCTGGTCATTAGTACTGCACTATACAGGGAACAGACACCACCCTCGGTTCTCTGGTCATTAGTACTGCACTATACAGGGAACAGACATCACCCTTGGTTCTCTGGTCATTAGTACTGCACTATACAGGGAACAGACATCACCCTCGGTTCTCTGGTCATTAGTACTGCACTAAATATGGAACAGGCGCAACTCTCGGTTCTCTTCAGTCGTGAAGAGGGCACGACAAAGCCTATTCCCCCTCAGCAGACTGAAAAGATTTGGCATGGGTCCTCAGATCCTCAAACGGTTCTACAGCTGCACCATCGAGAGCATCCTGACAGGTTGCATCACTGCCAAAGCTCCAAGTCTAGGTCCAAGAGGCTTGTAAACAGCTTCTACCCCCCAAAGCCATAAGACTCCTGAACAACTAATCAAATGGCTTCCCAGACTACTTGCATTGCCCCCACCCCCCCCCCTCCTCCTCTCTATCTTAACTCTTACTTTTGGAGGGGGTTTTGCTGGTTACGGGGGTTTTGCTGGTTAAGGGGGTTTTGCTGGTTACGGGGGTTTTGCTGGTTAAGGGGGTTTTGCTGGTTAAGGGGGTTATGCTGGTTAAGGGGGTTATGCTGGTTAAGGGGGTTGCGCTGGTTAAGGGGGTTGCGCTGGTTAAGGGGGTTGCGCTGGTTAAGGGGGTTGCGCTGGTTAAGGGGGTTGCGCTGGTTAAGGGGATTTTGCTGGTTAAGGGGGTTGCGCTGGTTAAGGGGATTTTGCTGGTTAAGGGGGTTTTGCTGGTTAAAGGGGTTTTGCTGGTTAAGGGGGTTTTGCTGGTTACGGGGGTTTTGCTGGTTACGGGGGTTTTGCTGGTTACGGGGGTTTTGCTGGTTACGGGGGTTTTGCTGGTTAAGGGGGTTTTGCTGGTTAAGGGGGTTTTGCTGGTTAAGGGGGTTTTGCTGGTTAAGGGGGTTTTGCTGGTTAAGGGGGTTATGCTGGTTAAGGGGGTTATGCTGGTTAAGGGGGTTGCGCTGGTTAAGGGGGTTGCGCTGGTTAAGGGGGTTGCGCTGGTTAAGGGGGTTGCGCTGGTTAAGGGGGTTGCGCTGGTTAAGGGGGTTGCGCTGGTTAAGGGGGTTGCGCTGGTTAAGGGGGTTGCGCTGGTTAAGGGGGTTGCGCTGGTTAAGGGGGTTTTGCTGGTTAAGGGGGTTTTGCTGGTTAAGGGGGTTTTGCTGGTTAAGGGGGTTATGCTGGTTAAGGGGGTTATGCTGGTTAAGGGGGTTTTGCTGGTTAAGGGGGTTATGCTGGTTAAGGGGGTTTTGCTGGTTAAGGGGGTTTTGCTGGTTAAGGGGGTTTTGCTGGTTAAGGGGGTTTTGCTGGTTACGGGGGTTTTGCTGGTTACGGGGGTTTTGCTGGTTACGGGGGTTTTGCTGGTTACGGGGGTTTTGCTGGTTACGGGGGTTTTGCTGGTTACGGGGGTTTTGCTGGTTAAGGGGGTTTTGCTGGTTAAGGGGGTTTTGCTGGTTAAGGGGGTTTTGCTGGTTAAGGGGGTTTTGCTGGTTAAGGGGGTTTCGCTGGTTAAGGGGGTTTCGCTGGTTAAGGGGGTTTCGCTGGTTAAGGGGGTTTCGCTGGTTAAGGGGGTTTCGCTGGTTAAGGGGGTTTTGCTGGTTAAGGGGGTTTTGCTGGTTAAGGGGGTTTTGCTGGTTAAGGGGGTTTTGCTGGTTAAGGGGGTTTTGCTGGTTAAGGGGGTTTTGCTGGTTAAGGGGGTTTCGCTGGTTAAGGGGGTTTCGCTGGTTAAGGGGGTTTCGCTGGTTAAGGGGGTTTCGCTGGTTAAGGGGGTTTCGCTGGTTAAGGGGGTTTTGCTGGTTAAGGGGGTTTTGCTGGTTAAGGGGGTTGTGCTGGTTAAGGGGGTTGTGCTGGTT
>NC_143036.1:81819866-81942366 GCF_057628025.1 Oncorhynchus mykiss | reverse complement strand
CATGTTATTCTGTCAGGTGAGGAGGTGGGACTGGTTTAACATGGGGAGACAACATGTTATTCTGTCAGGTGAGGAGGTGGGACTGGTTGAACATGGGGAGACAACATGTCATTCTGTCAGGTGAGGAGGTGGGACTGGTTGAACATGGGGAGACAACATGTTATTCTGTCAGGTGAGGAGGTGGGACTGGTTGAACATGGGGAGACAACATGCCATTCTGTCAGGTGAGGAGGTGGGACTGGTTGAACATGGGGAGACAACATGATATTCTGTCAGGTGAGGAGGTGGGACTGGTTGAACATGGGGAGACAACATGTCATTCTGTCAGGTGAGGAGGTGGGACTGGTTGAACATGGGGAGACAACATGTTATTCTGTCAGGTGAGGAGGTGGGACTGGTTGAACATGGGGAGACAACATGTTATTCTGTCAGGTGAGGAGGTGGGACTGGTTGAACATGGGGAGACAACATGTCATTCTGTCAGGTGAGGAGGTGGGACTGGTTGAACATGGGGAGACAACATGTTATTCTGTCAGGTGAGGAGGTGGGACTGGTTTAACATGGGGAGACAACATGTTATTCTGTCAGGTGAGGAGGTGGGACTGGTTGAACATGGGGAGACAACATGTTATTCTGTCAGGTGAGGAGGTGGGACTGGTTTAACATGGGGAGAAAACATGTCAACAGGCGGGCAGGCAGGGGTTGATATGCTGTGTTGTTAGATTGAAGTGGCTGGGGCACACCAGGGTTAGAGGTTGATATGCTGTGTTGTTAGATTGAAGTGGCTGGGGCACACCAGGGTTAGAGGTTGATATGCTGTGTTAGATTGAAGTAGCTGGGGCACACCAGGGTCAGGGGTCAACTCAATGTAAATCCTAGTCCATTCAGAGTGTAAACCATTTTCAAATTCCAGTCCATTAATTTGTTCTTATTGAAGAGATTTAAATGTGAATTTCAGTGTACTTCCAGAATTTACTGGAATTTCAAATGGAATTGACCCCAACACACACACACACACATTACAAACAGGGCTATCCTCCCTACACACACACACACACCTCCAGCCATCCGGGCCCCTGGTCTGTACAGAACCATCAACAGCCCTCTGAGCCTCCAGCCGGGCCCCTTGTCTGTGCAGTACAGAGTACAGAACCATCAACAGCCCTCTGAGCCTCCAGCCGGGCCCCTTGTCTGTACAGAACCATCAACAGCCCTCTGAGCCTCCAGCCATCCGGGCCCCTTGTCTGTGCAGTACAGAGTACAGAACCATCAACAGCCTCTGAGCCGCCAGCCGGGCCCCTTGTCTGTACATAACCATCAACAGCCCTCTGAGCCTCCAGCCATCCGGGCCCCTTGTCTGTGCAGTACAGAGTACAGAACCATCAACAGCCCTCTGAGCCTCCAGCCGGGCCCCTTGTCTGTACAGAACCATCAACAGCCCTCTGAGCCTCCAGCCGGGCCCCTTGTCTGTACAGAACCATCAACACCCCTCTGAGCCTCTAGCCAGCCGGGCCCCTTGTCTGTACAGACCCATCAACAGCCCTCTGAGCCTCTAGCCAGCCGGGCCCCTTGTCTGTACAGAACAGAGTACAGAACCATCAACAGCCCTCTGAGCCTCTAGCCATCCGGGCCCCTTGTCTGTACAGAACCATCAACAGCCCTCTGAGCCTCCAGCCGGGCCCCTTGTCTGTACAGAACAGAGTACAGAACCATCAACAGCCCTCTGAGCCTCTAGCCATCCGGGCCCCTTGTCTGTACAGAACCATCAACAGCCCTCTGAGCCTCTAGCCAGCCGGGCCCCTTGTCTGTACAGAACCATCAACAGCCCTCTGAGCCTCTAGCCAGCCGGGCCCCTTGTCTGTACAGAACCATCAACAGCCCTCTGAGCCTCTAGCCAGCCGGGCCCCTTGTCTGTACAGAACAGAGTACAGAACCATCAACAGCCCTCTGAGCCTCCAGCCAGCCGGGCCCCGTGTCTGTGCAGTACAGAGTACAGACCCATCAACAGCCCTCTGAGCCTCCAGCCAGCCAGCCGGGCCCTTGTCTGTAAAGTACAGAACCATCAACAGCCCTCTGAGCCCCCAGCCATCCGTGGGTTCAAAGAGCAGGAACTGTGAGCTCCCCTCTCCATGTCCTCTCCTTTCAATCGCCGCTGTCAAAGAGTTACCTATTCTCTACTACAAAGACCTGTCGGTCAGTTGGCTGGCACCAGGGGGGAGAGGAGCCCTGTGTGTGTGTGTGTGTGTGTGGGGGGGGGGGATTGCCCTGTGTGTGTGTAGGGAGGATAGCCCTGTGTGTGTGTAGGGAGGATAGCCCTGTGTGTGTGTAGGGAGGATAGCCCTGTGTGTGTGTAGGGAGGATAGCCCTGTGTGTGTGTGTGTGTGTGTGTGTGTGTGTGTGTGTGTGTGTGTGTGTGTGTGTGTGTGTGTGTGTGTGTAGGGAGGATAGCCCTGTTTGTGTGTGTGTGTGTGTGTGTAGGGAGGATAGCCCTGTTTGTAATGTGTGTGTGTGTGTAGGGAGGATAGCCCTGTTTGTGTGTGTGTGTGTGTGTAGGGAGGATAGCCCTGTGTGTGTGTGTGTGGAGGATAGCCCTGTGTGTGTGTGTGTGGAGGATAGCCCTGTGTGTGTGTGTGTGTGTGTGTGTGTGTGTGTGTAGGAAGGCCCAGGTGAAGAAGGTTGAACCTCAAAGGACCAGGGTACCCCCTGCCGTGACCATGGTGAGAGGAAGGGACGGGACACTGGGCTGACGGTACGGGGGGGAGATTCATTTGAAGTGGACTTTGTCCCACAGCACTGTCATGTATGATTGGATGAACGGGATCGTTCCTGAGTTGTTTCAGGTTAGGACCGTTCCTGAGTTGTTTCAGGTTAGGATCGTTCCTGAGTTGTTTCAGGTTAGGTACGAGATCGTTCCTGAGTTGTTTCAGGTTAGGACCGTTCCTGAGTTGTTTCAGGTTAGGATCGTTCCTGAGTTGTTTCAGGTTAGGTACGGGATCGTTCCTGAGTTGTTTCAGGTTAGGACCGTTCCTGAGTTGTTTCAGGTTAGGTACGAGATCGTTCCTGAGTTGTTTCAGGTTAGGTTCGTTCCTGGGTTGTTTCAGGTTAGGATCGTTCCTGAGTTGTTTCAGGTTAGGTACGGGACCGTTCCTGAGTTGCTTCAGGTTAGGTACGGGATCGTTCCTGAGTTGTTTCAGGTTAGGTACGGGATCGTTCCTGAGTTGTTTCAGGTTAGGACCGTTCCTGAGTTGCTTCAGGTTAGGTACGGGATCATTCCTGAGTTGTTTCAGGTTAGGTTCGTTCCTGGGTTGTTTCAGGTTAGGATCGTTCCTGAGTTGTTTCAGGTTAGGTACGGGATCGTTCCTGAGTTGTTTCGGGTCAGGTACGGGATCGTTCCTGAGTTGTTTCGGGTCAGGTACGGGATCGTTCCTGAGTTGTTTCGTGGTAGGTACGGGATTGTTCCTGAGTTGTTTCAGGTTAGGTACGGGATCGTTCCTGGGTTGTTTCAGGTTAGGTACGGGATCGTTCCTGAGTTGTTTCAGGTTAGGTACGGGATCATTCCTGGGTTGTTTCAGGTCAGGTACGGGATCGTTCCTAAGTTGTTTCAGGTTAGGATCGTTCCTGAGTTGCTTCAGGTTAGGATCGGGATCGTTCCTGAGTTGTTTCAGGTTAGGATCGGGATCGTTCCTGAGTTGTTTCAGGTTAGGTACGGGGTCGTTCCTGAGTTGTTTCAGGTTAGGTACGGGATCGTTCCTGAGTTGTTTCAGGTTAGGTACGGGATCGTTCCTGAGTTGTTTCAGGTCAGGTACGGGATCGTTCCTGAGTTGTTTCGGGGTAGGTACGGGATCGTTTCTGAGTTGTTTCAGGTCAGGTACGGGATCGTTCCTGAGATGTTTCAGGTTAGGTACGGGATCGTTCCGGGGTTGTTTCAGGTTAGGATCGTTCCTGTGTTGTTTCAGGTTAGGATTGTTCCTGAGTTGTTTCAGGTTAGGACCGTTCCTGAGTTGTTTCAGGTTAGGACCATTCCTGAGTTGTTTCAGGTTAGGATCATTCCTGAGTTGTTTCAGGTTAGGATCGTTCCTGAGTTGTTTCAGGGTAGAATCGTTCCCGAGTTGTTCCAGGTTAGGTACGGGATTGTTCCTGAGTTGTTTCAGGTTGGGTTCGGGATCGTTCCTGGGTTGTTTCAGGTTAGGATCGTTCCTGAGTTGTTTCAGGTTAGGTACGGGATCGTTCCTGAGTTGTTTCAGGTTAGGTACGGGATCGTTCCTGGGTTGTTTCAGGTTAGGATCGTTCCTGAGTTGTTTCAGGTTAGGATCGGGATCGTTCCTGAGTTGTTTCGGGGTAGGTACGGGACCGTTCCTGAGTTGTTTCAGGTTAGGTACGGGATAGTTCCTGAGTTGTTTCAGGTTAGGTACGGGACCATTCCTGAGTTGTTTCAGGTTAGGTACGGGACCGTTCCTGAGTTGTTTCGGGGTAGGTACGGGATTGTTCCTGAGTTGTTTCAGGTCAGGTACGGGATCGTTCCTGAGTTGTTTCAGGTTAGCATCGTTCCTGAGTTGTTTCAGGTTAGGTACGGGACCGTTCCTGAGTTGTTTCGAGGTAGGTACAGGATTGTTCCTGAGTTGTTTCAGGTTAGGTACGGGATCGTTCCTGAGTTGTTTCAGGTCAGGTAGGGGATCGTTCCTGAGTTGTTTCAGGTTAGGTACGGGATCGTTCCTGAGTTGTTTCAGGTTAGGTATGGGATCATTCCTGGGTTGTTTCAGGTCAGGTACGGGATCCAGCCTCCCTCTCTCCAGGCTCCCTCCCTCCAGCCTCCCTCTATCCATCCTTCTCTCCAGCCTCCCTCCATCCAGCCTCCCTCCAGCCTCCCTCCCTCCAGCCTCCCTCCCTCCCTCCAGCCTCCCTGCCTGCCTCTCCCATCCCTCCTCCCTCCCTCCAGCCTCCCTGCCTCCCTCCAGCCTCCCTGCCTGCCTCTCCCATCCCTCCTCCCTCCCTCCAGCCTCCCTGCCTGCCTCTATCCATCCTCCCTGCCTGCCTCCAGACATCTCTCCAGCCCCCCCCACCCCCCCACCCCCCCCAACCTCCCAGGATAACTCCATCCAGCCAGACTGTCTGTGGTATCGATGTCTCATTGATTCCTCTCTTCTTAATTCTTATCTCACAATCAGCCTCTTTATCTTTTGCTGGGCTACTCCATGTGTTCCAGGGGCTCCATCCCTCTCTCTGCTTTGCTACCTCCTCATCTGATGGGCTACTCGATATTATCTAGGGACTCCATCTCTCTCTCTGCCTGGCTACCTCCTCATCTGATGGACTACTAAATATAATCTAGGGGCTCCATCTCTCTCTCTCTCTCTGCCTGGCTACATCCTCACCTCTGGTTAAACACTATGTAGGAGAAAGGGTGTCATTTGGGACACATCACTGGAGAAGCAGCTAGCCTTTCTTTTAGCCACAGTAGAAGTGCTGGAGGTTGAGGGAGAGGCTTTGAGGGCTGGGGTGGCGGGACTGTGAGGGAGGGGCTGAGACAGACTGGTGCTTGTCTTGATGTTAGTTAGGAAGGATTCAGACCTGATTGGCTGAAAGAGAGGAAAGAGGCTCAGTAGAGAGTTGAAAGGGGCCTGAGAACCACGGATGAGATGAAAAACCTCCTCCACACGAACAGAGAGACCTGCTGCTCACTAGCTATTCACAGCCATGCTTATGGCAGCCTCCCGAACACCTTTTGTGCTAAGTACACACACACACACACACACACACACATAAAAGACACAGCAGTGTCCATAGACACATACACGTTTGTGTGTGTGTGTGTATATGTGTGTGTTCATATACACACAGCTTCCTTTTCATGTGCCGGTCCACTAGATGAGTCTGTAATTGGTCCGTGGGGAGACAGGCAGGGTGAGGGAGGCACGAGGACGACGTCTCTCTGTTGTTCCTTCTACATGTGGACCACTCCCTCGGGAGGAGAGGAGGAGGAGAGGATAGGAGGGGAGAGGAGGAAGAGAGTACGGAAGAGAGTACGGAAGAGACGAGAAGAGGTGAAGGAGAGACGGGAGGACAGGAGGAGAGGACAGGAGGGGAGGACAGGAGGAGAGGACAGGACAGGAGAGAGGTAAAGAAGTAGAGAGAGAGAGAGGAGAGAGGTAAAGAAGTAGAGAGAGAGAGGAGAGAGAGGTAAAGAAGTAGAGAGAGAGAGGAGAAAGATAGAGAAGTGGAGAGAGAGGCGAGAGGTAAATAAGTAGAGAGGAGGAAGGTAGAGAAGTAGAGAGAGAGAAGAGAGAAGTAGAGAGAGAGAAGAGAGAAGTAGAGAGAGAGAAGAGAGAAGTAAAGAAGTGAAAGAGAGGAGAAAGGTAGAGAAGTGGAGAGAAAGAGAGAGAGGAGGAAGGTAGAGAAGTGGAGAGAAAGAGAGAGAGGAGGAAGGTAGAGAAGTGGAGAGAAAGAGAGAGGAGAAAGGTAGAGAAGTGGAGAGAGAGGAGGAAGGTAGAGAAGTGGAGAGAAAGAGAGAGGAGGAAGGTAGAGAAGTAGAGAGAGAGGAGGAAGGTAGAGAAGTGGAAAGAGAGAGAGGAGGAAGGTAGAGAAGTAGAGAGAGGAGAAAGGTAGAGAAGTAGAGAGAGAGGAGGAAGGTAGAGAGAAGTAGAGAGAGAATAGTAGAGAAAGAGACAGGTACACGTGCGGTTAAAATAGGAATGAACTTCTTCCCACAGAGCCGTGGGGTGAGACAGGGATGCAGTTTGAGCATCACTCTCTTCAACATACATATCAACGAACTGGTGAGGGCACTGTAACAGTCTGCAGCACCCGGCTTCACCCTACTAGAAGTCAAATGTCTACTGTTTGCTGATGATCTGATTCCGTCCCCAACCAAGGAGGGCCTACAACAGCACCTAGATATTCTGCACAGATTCTGTCAGACCTGGGCCCCGACAGACCTGGGGGCCCTGACAGTAAATCTCAGTAAGACCAAAATAATGGTGATCCAAAAAAGGTCCAGTTGCCAGGACCACAAATACAAATTCCATCTAGACAGCATTGTCCTAGAGCGCACAAAGAACAATACATACCTTGGTCTAAACATCAGCGCCACAGGTAACTTCCACAAAGCTGTGAACCATCTGAGAGACAAGGCAAGAAGGGCCTTCTACGCCATCAAAAGGAACATCAATTTCAACATACCAATTATGATCTGGCTAAAAATACTTGAATCAGTCATAGAGCCCATTGCCCTTTATGGTTGTGAGGTCTGGGGTCCGCTCACCAACCAAGACTTCACAAAATGGGACAAACACCAAATTGAGACTCTGCATGCAGAATTCTGCTAAAACATCCTCTGTGTACAACGTAAAACACCAAATAATGTATGCAGAGCAGAATTAGGCCGATACCCACTAATAATCAAAATCTAGAAAATAGACTAACTTCTACAACCACCTAAAAGGAAGCGATTCCCCAAACCTCCCATAACAAAGCCATCACCTACAGAGAGATGAACCTGGAGAAGAGTCCCCTAAGCAAGCAAGCTGGTCCGGGGGCTCTGTTCACAAACACGGGAAGGCAGACATGGCTCTCAAGAGAAGACAGGCTATGTGCTCACTGCCCACAAAATGAGGTGGAAACTGAGCTGCACTTCCTAACCTCCTGCCATTTTTCCTATTTCTGTAATTAAAATATTTTTTTATTGTAAATCAAACAAGAAATATGACCAAAAAAAATGAAAACTTGAGCTTAACTATTCACCCCCCAAAGTCAATACTTTGTAGAGCCACCTTATGCAGTAATGACAGCTGTAAGTCTTCTTGGGGGGGTATGTCTCTATAAACTTGGCACATCTACCCACTGAGATTTTTGATCATACCTCAAGGTAAAAACTACTCCAGCTCTTCAAGTTGGATGGGTTCCGCTGGTGTACAGCAATCTTTAAGTCATACCACAGATTCTCAATTGGATTGAAGTCTGGGCTTTGACTAGGCCATTCCAAGACATTTAGATGTTTCCCTTTAAAATACTGAACAACAGTAGAAGACGGACGATCAGAACCACACAAGCTTCCTGCTGAAGGCTGGTTCCGACAGATCAACGCCGAACAAAGGCGTTCGCACGTAAATACAGTCATGATTTCTTATTCCAAAAACGGGCGGTGGTTCGTGTGAAAACTATATGATTCATGAGAAAATAGTTCTGAAATGTATCAATGATAAGTCTCTCTCCATGTCGATGTGTACAAGCCGACATATTTTGTCAATCCACTAGGGACCTCTGTCCCATCTAAAGGGTGTATGTTTATTCTGTGTTATTAGTTAGTTAGCTAGTAAATAATTAAACCAATGTGTGTAGTACTGATTCATAAGGCTGGGGTTTCTGCAGATCCAAGGTTACGACTGGTCAGAATGATGATATGAGGTAACAATTAAATCAGACGACTGTTTATCGAGGAAATAGATATATCTTCTCGAGTTTAATTCTCGAGATGGTAACTCTTCCGTGGTGCCCCAAATCCCAATGATGTAATTGTTATATGATTAATTTAAAAAAGGGTAACAATTAAACATATTTAGTTGATTAAATAAATTACAGTCATCAGATTAATGAAAGTAAAGTCACAACACCAAAAAAAAAGCACTTTGAATTGAATTGAATTGAAAGAGAGAGTGAGAGGGGTAGAGAGTGAGAGGGGTAGAGAGTGAGAGGGGTAGAGAGTGAGAGGGGTAAAGAGTGAGAGGGGTAGAGAGTGAGAGGGGTAGAGAGTGAGAGGGGTAGAGAGTGAGAGGGGTAGAGAGTGAGAGGGGTAGAGAGTGAGAGGGGTAAAGAGTGAGAGGGGTAGAGAGTGAGAGGGGTAGAGAGTGAGAGGGGTAGAGAGTGAGAGGGGTAGAGAGTGAGAGGGGTAAAGAGTGAGAGGGGTAAAGAGTGAGAGGGGTAGAGAGTGAGAGGGGTAGAGAGTGAGAGGGGTAGAGAGTGAGAGGGGTAGAGAGTGAGAGGGGTAGAGAGTGAGAGGGGTAAAGAGTGAGAGGGGTAAAGAGTGAGAGGGGTAAAGAGTGAGAGGGGTAGAGAGTGAGAGGGGTAGAGAGTGAGAGGGGTAGAGAGTGAGAGGGGTAGAGAGTGAGAGGGGTAGAGAGTGAGAGGGGTAGAGAGTGAGAGGGGTAGAGAGTGAGAGGGGTAGAGAGTGAGAGGGGTAGAGAGTGAGAGGGGTAGAGAGTGAGAGGGGTAGAGAGTGAGAGGGGTAGAGAGTGAGGGGGGTAAAGAGTGAGAGGGGTAGAGAGTGAGAGGGGTAGAGAGTGAGAGGGGTAAAGAGTGAGAGGGGTAGAGAGTGAGAGGGGTAGAGAGTGAGGGGTAGAGAGTGAGAGGGGTAAAGAGTGAGAGGGGTAGAGAGTGAGAGGGGTAGAGAGTGAGAGGGGTAGAGAGTGAGAGGGGTAGAGAGTGAGAGGGGTAGAGAGTGAGAGGGGTAGAGAGTGAGAGGGGTAAAGAGTGAGAGGGGTAGAGAGTGAGAGGGGTAAAGAGTGAGAGGGGTAGAGAGTGAGAGGGGTAAAGAGTGAGAGGGGTAGAGAGTGAGAGGGGTAGAGAGTGAGAGGGGTAGAGAGTGAGAGGGGTAGAGAGTGAGAGGGGTAGAGAGTGAGAGGGGTAAAGAGTGAGAGGGGTAAAGAGTGAGAGGGGTAAAGAGTGAGAGGGGTAAAGAGTGAGAGGGGTAGAGAGTGAGAGGGGTAAAGAGTGAGAGGGGTAGAGAGTGAGGGGGTAAAGAGTGAGGGGGGTAGAGAGTGAGAGGGGTAAAGAGTGAGAGGGGTAGAGAGTGAGAGGGGTAAAGAGTGAGAGGGGTAGAGAGTGAGAGGGGTAGAGAGTGAGAGGGGTAGAGAGTGAGAGGGGTAGAGAGTGAGGGGGTAAAGAGTGAGGGGGTAGAGAGTGAGAGGGGTAGAGAGTGAGAGGGGTAAAGAGTGAGAGGGGTAAAGAGTGAGAGGGGTAAAGAGTGAGAGGGGTAAAGAGTGAGAGGGGTAAAGAGTGAGAGGGGTAAAGAGTGAGAGGGGTAGAGAGTGAGAGGGGTAGAGAGTGAGAGGGGTAAAGAGTGAGAGGGGTAGAGAGTGAGAGGGGTAGAGAGTGAGAGGGGTAAAGAGTGAGAGGGGTAAAGAGTGAGAGGGGTAAAGAGTGAGAGGGGTAGAGAGTGAGAGGGGTAGAGAGTGAGAGGGGTAGAGAGTGAGAGGGGTAGAGAGTGAGAGGGGTAGAGAGTGAGAGGGGTAGAGAGTGAGAGGGGTAGAGAGTGAGAGGGGTAGAGAGTGAGAGGGGTAGAGAGTGAGAGGGGTAAAGAGTGAGAGGGGTAGAGAGTGAGAGGGGTAGAGAGTGAGAGGGGTAGAGAGTGAGAGGGGTAAAGAGTGAGAGGGGTAGAGAGTGAGAGGGGTAGAGAGTGAGAGGGGTAAAGAGTGAGAGGGGTAAAGAGTGAGAGGGGTAAAGAGTGAGAGGGGTAGAGAGTGAGAGGGGTAAAGAGTGAGAGGGGTAGAGAGTGAGAGGGGTAGAGAGTGAGAGGGGTAGAGAGTGAGAGGGGTAGAGAGTGAGAGGGGTAGAGAGTGAGAGGGGTAGAGAGTGAGAGGGGTAGAGAGTGAGAGGGGTAGAGAGTGAGAGGGGTAGAGAGTGAGAGGGGTAAAGAGTGAGAGGGGTAAAGAGTGAGAGGGGTAAAGAGTGAGAGGGGTAAAGAGTGAGAGGGATAGAGAGTGAGAGGGGTAGAGAGTGAGAGGGGTAGAGAGTGAGAGGGGTAAAGAGTGTGAGGGGTAAAGAGTGAGAGGGGTAGAGAGTGAGAGGGGTAGAGAGTGAGAGGGGTAAAGAGTGAGAGGGGTAGAGAGTGAGAGGGGTAGAGAGTGAGAGGGGTAGAGAGTGAGAGGGGTAGAGAGTGAGAGGGGGTAAAGAGTGAGAGGGGTAGAGAGTGAGAGGGGTAGAGAGTGAGAGGGGGTAAAGAGTGAGAGGGGTAGAGAAAACAAGAGTAAGAGAGAAAGGAATGTAATCAGAATCAGAACCAACCTGGAGCTTCCACCTTGGTCTTTCTCCCCTTCAGCAGTCTCTGCACCCGCCGCAGCTGCAGGTGGTTGTCATGGCTGCGGGCGTTGTCCTGGATACGCTGGGATACCTCAGAGATCAGCTTCACCGACCCTAAAAAGCATCATGGGTAGACAGATGAGGGTTAGCTGCCAGAATGGATTACTGAAACACCCGGAAGTAGCTAACAGTGCCTTCAGGAAGTACTCATGCCCCTTGACCTATTCCACATTGTGTTGTGTTAAAGCCTGAATTCAATATAGATAGTAGTGCCACCCATCTACACACAATACCCCACGAAGACAAAGTCATTTTTTTTGTGTGTGTGTTGCAAATTAAATACAGAAATCTAATTTACACAAGTATTCACACTCCTCAGTCAATACTTTGTAGAAGTACCTTTGGCAAAGATTACAGCTGTGTATTTCTGGGTAAATCACAGCTGAATTCAGTCACACCTGGATTGCCTATAATTATTTATTGATTATTCTTCTTCAAGCTCTGTCAAATCGGTTGTGGATCATTGCCAGACAACCATTTTTCAGTTTTTACCATAGATTTTGAAGTAGATCCAAGTCAAAACTGTAACTCGGCCACTCAGGAAGATTCACTGTCTTCTACTCCAGAGTAGATTTGGCCTTGTGTTTTAGGTTATTGTCCTGCTGAAAGGTGACTTCATCTCCCAGTGTCTGACTTCATCTCCCAGTGTCTGGTGGAAAGCAGACTGAACCAGGTTTTCCTTCAAGATTTTGACAGTGCTTAGCTCTATACAGATGATTGACAGTGCTTAGCTCTATACAGGTGATTGACAGTGCTTAGCTCTATACAGATGATTGACAGTGCTTAGCTCTATACAGGTGATTGACAGTGCTTAGCTCTATACAGATGATGTTGACAGTGCTTAGCTCTATACAGATGATTGACAGTGCTTAGCTCTATAGAGATGATTGACAGTGCTTAGCTCTATAGAGATGATTGACAGTGCTTAGCTCTATACAGATGATTGACAGTGCTTAGCTCTATACAAATGATTGACAGTGCTTAGCTCTATACAGATGATTGACAGTGCGTAGCTCTATACAGATGATTGACAGTGCTTAGCTCTATAGAGATGATTGACAGTGCTTAGCTCTATACAGATGATTGACAGTGCTTAGCTCTATACAGATGATTGACAGTGCTTAGCTCTATACAGATGATTGACAGTGCGTAGCTCTATACAGATGATTGACAGTGCTTAGCTCTATACAGGTGTTTGACAGTGCTTAGCTCTATACAGATGATTGACAGTGCTTAGCTCTATACAGATGATTGACAGTGCTTAGCTCTATACAGATGATTGACAGTGCTTAGCTCTATAGAGATGATTGACAGTGCTTAGCTCTATACAGATGATTGACAGTGCTTAGCTCTATACAGATGATTGACAGTGCTTAGCTCTATACAGATGATTGACAGTGCTTAGCTCTATAGAGATGATTGACAGTGCTTAGCTCTATACAGATGATTGACAGTGCTTAGCTCTATACAGATGATTGACAGTGCTTAGCTCTATACAGATGATTGACAGTGCTTAGCTCTATACAGATGATTGACAGTGCTTAGCTCTATACAGATGATTGACAGTGCTTAGCTCTATACAGATGATTGACAGTGCTTAGCTCTATACAGATGATTGACAGTGCTTAGCTCTATACAGATGGTTTTGTTTACCATGAAAAACTCCCCATTCCTTAACAATTACAACGCTTGACAATATGGAGTGGTACTCAATGATGTGATGCACGGGATTTGCCCCCAAACTTAACATCCTGTCTGGGTCCGGCTACCTATTCATCCTGTCTGGGTCCGTCTACCTGCTCATCCTGTCTGGGGTCCATCTACCTGTTCATCCTGTCTGGGTCCATCTACCTGTTCATCCTGTCTGGGTCCTTTTCTCTTTCATCCTGTCTGGGTCCGGCTACCTATTCATCCTGTCTGGGTCCGGCTACCTATTCATCCTGTCTGGGTCCGGCTACCTATTCATCCTGTCTGGGTCCGGCTACCTATTCATCCTGTCTGGGTCCGTCTACCTGTTCATCCTGTCTGGGTCCGTCTACCTATTCATCCTGTCTGGGTCCGTCTACCTATTCATCCTGTCTGGGTCCGTCTACCTATTCATCCTGTCTGGGTCCGTCTACCTGTTCATCCTGTCTGGGTCCGGCTACCTATTCATCCTGTCTGGGTCCGGCTACCTATTCATCCTGTCTGGGTCCGGCTACCCATCAAGCTCAACGTGGTGCAGTACGTTCTCTACGTGGTGCAGTATGTTCTCTACGTGGTGCAGTATGTTCTCTACGTGGTGCAGTATGTTCTCTACGTGGTGCAGTATGTTCTCTACGTGGTGCAGTATGTTCTCTACGTGGTGCAGTATGTTCTCTACGTGGTGCAGTATGTTCTCTATGTGGTGCAGTACGTTCTCTACGTGGTGCAGTATATTCTCTACGTGGTGCAGTATGTTCTCTATGTGGTGCAGTACGTTCTCTACGTGGTGCTGTATGTTCTCTACGTGGTGCAGTATATTCTCTACGTGGTGCAGTATGTTCTCTATGTGGTGCAGTACGTTCTCTACGTGGTGCTGTATGTTCTCTACGTGGTGCAGTATGTTCTCTACGTGGTGCAGTACGTTCTCTACGTGGTGCAGTATGTTCTCTACGTGGTGCAGTATGTTCTCTATGTGGTGCAGTACGTTCTCTACGTGGTGCAGTACGTTCTCTACGTGGTGCAGTATGTTCTCTATGTGGTGCAGTACGTTCTCTACGTGGTGCAGTACGTTCTCTACGTGGTGCAGTACGTTCTCTACGTGGTGCAGTATGTTCTCTACGTGGTGCAGTATGTTCTCTACGTGGTGCAGTATGTTCTCTACGTGGTGCAGTATGTTCTCTACGTGGTGCAGTATGTTCTCTATGTGGTGCAGTATGTTCTCTACGTGGTGCAGTATGTTCTCTACGTGGTGCAGTATGTTCTCTACGTGGTGCAGTATGTTCTCTACGTGGTGCAGTATGTTCTCTACGTGGTGCAGTATGTTCTCTACGTGGTGCAGTATGTTCTCTACGTGGTGCAGTATGTTCTCTATGTGGTGCAGTATGTTCTCTACGTGGTGCAGTATGTTCTCTATGTGGTGCAGTATGTTCTCTACGTGGTGCAGTATGTTCTCTATGTGGTGCAGTATGTTCTCTACGTGGTGCAGTATGTTCTCTACGTGGTGCAGTATGTTCTCTATGTGGTGCAGTATGTTCTCTATGTGGTGCAGTATGTTCTCTACGTGGTGCAGTATGTTCTCTATGTGGTGCAGTATGTTCTCTACGTGGTGCAGTATGTTCTCTACGTGGTGCAGTATGTTCTCTACGTGGTGCAGTATGTTCTCTATGTGGTGCAGTATGTTCTCTACGTGGTGCAGTATGTTCTCTACGTGGTGCAGTACGTTCTCTACGTGGTGCAGTACGTTCTCTACGTGGTGCAGTATGTTCTCTACGTGGTGCAGTATGTTCTCTACGTGGTGCAGTATGTTCTCTACGTGGTGCAGTATGTTCTCTACGTGGTGCAGTATGTTCTCTACGTGGTGCAGTATGTTCTCTACGTGGTGCAGTATGTTCTCTACGTGGTGCAGTATGTTCTCTACGTGGTGCAGTATGTTCTCTACGTGGTGCAGTATGTTCTCTACGTGGTGCAGTATGTTCTCTACGTGGTGCAGTATGTTCTCTACGTGGTGCAGTATGTTCTCTACGTGGTGCAGTATGTTCTCTACATGTAACCAGACAACAACACATGGTACAGTATGTTCTCTACATGGTGCAGTATGTTCTCTATGTGGTGCAGTATGTTCTCTACGTGGTGCAGTATGTTCTCTACGTGGTGCAGTATGTTCTCTATGTGGTGCAGTATGTTCTCTATGTGGTGCAGTATGTTCTCTATGTGGTGCAGTATGTTCTCTACGTGGTGCAGTATGTTCTCTACGTGGTGCAGTATGTTCTCTACGTGGTGCAGTATGTTCTCTACGTGGTGCAGTATGTTCTCTACGTGGTGCAGTATGTTCTCTACGTGGTGCAGTATGTTCTCTACGTGGTGCAGTATGTTCTCTACGTGGTGCAGTATGTTCTCTACATGTAACCAGACAACAACACATGGTACAGTATGTTCTCTACATGGTGCAGTATGTTCTCTACATGGTACAGTATGTTCTCTACATGGTGCAGTATGTTCTCTACATGGTGCAGTATGTTCTCTACGTGGTGCAGTATGTTCTCTACGTGGTGCAGTATGTTCTCTACGTGGTGCAGTATGTTCTCTACGTGGTGCAGTATGTTCTCTACGTGGTGCAGTATGTTCTCTACATGGTGCAGTATATTCTCTACATGGTGCAGTATGTTCTCTACGTGGTGCAGTATGTTCTCTACGTGGTGCAGTATGTTCTCTACGTGGTGCAATATGTTCTCTACATGGTGCAGTATGTTCTCTACGTGGTGCAGTACGTTCTCTACATGGTGCAGTATGTTCTCTACGTGGTGCAGTATGTTCTCTACGTGGTGCAGTATGTTCTCTACGTGATGCAGTACGTTCTCTACGTGGTGCAGTACGTTCTCTACGTGGTGCAGTACGTTCTCTACGTGGTGCAGTATGTTCTCTACATGGTGCAGTATGTTCTCTACTTGGTGCAGTATGTTCTCTATGTGTAACCAGACAACAACACATGGTGCAGTATTTTCTCCATGTAACCAGGCAACAACACATGGTGCAGTATGTTCTCTACGTGGTGCAGTATGTTCTCTACGTGGTGCAGTATGTTCTCTACGTGGTGCAGTATGTTCTCTACGTGGTGCAGTATGTTCTCTACGTGGTGCAGTATGTTCTCTACGTGGTGCAGTATGTTCTCTATGTGGTGCAGTATGTTCTCTACGTGGTGCAGTATGTTCTCTACATGGTGCAGTATGTTCTCTACGTGGTGCAGTATGTTCTCTACGTGGTGCAGTATGTTCTCTACGTGGTGCAGTATGTTCTCTACGTGGTGCAGTATGTTCTCTACGTGGTGCAGTATGTTCTCTACGTGGTGCAGTATGTTCTCTACGTGGTGCAGTATGTTCTCTATGTGGTGCAGTATGTTCTCTACATGGTGCAGTATGTTCTCTACGTGGTGCAGTATGTTCTCTACGTGGTGCAGTATGTTCTCTACGTGGTGCAGTATGTTCTCTATGTGGTGCAGTATGTTCTCTATGTGTAACCAGGCAACAACACATGGTGCAGTATGTTCTCTATGTGTAACCAGACAACAACACTGCTTTCATCCAGTCAGAGTGACTCTTTTGATGAAGGGCTTGTTTGAGTCTAAGGCCTCAATCACGCACACACACACACACACTCTCACACACACACCCACCCACCCACACACACACACAGCTGTGTTTGATTGCATCATCACCCCCTGTTGAGTGCTGACCAGGGGTGCACAAATTAAAACATGAAAACACTCCTGATTGGCTTAGATCTGCCTACCGCAATGCTGTGTAGCCAGCCACATAATTAGAGTGCTTCTGGTCTGTGCCACGGGCGGGCGGGTAGGCGGGGGCACACACACACACACGGGCACACACACACACACAGGTTGGGCCTTCAGCAGTCACAGCCTAACTGTGTGAAAACACAGGACCACCTCTCCTCTCCTTATTGACTTCAACAGGACACCTCTCCTCTCCTTATTGACCTTAACAGGACGCCTCTCCTTATTGACCTTAACAGGACACCTCTCCTCTCCTTATTGACCTCAACAGGACACCTCTCCTTATTGACCTTAACAGGACGCCTCTCCTCTCCTTATTGACCTTAACAGGACACCTCTCCTCTCCTTATTGACCTTAACAGGACGCCTCTCCTCTCCTTATTGACCTCAACAGGACACCTCTCCTCTCCTTATTGACCTTAACAGGACACCTTTCCTCTCCTCTCCTTATTGACCTTAACAGGACACCTCTCCTCTCCTCTCCTTATTGACCTTAACAGGACGCCTCTCCTCTCCTTATTGACCTTAACAGGACACCTCTTCTCTCCTTATTGACCTCAACAGGACACCTCTCCTCTCCTTATTGACCTCAACAGGACACCTCTCCTCTCCTTATTGACCTTAACAGGACCTCTCCTCTCCTTATTGACCTTAACAGGACACCTCTCCTCTCCTTATTGACCTTAACAGAACACCTCTCCTCTCCTTATTGACCTTAACAGAACACCTCTCCTCTCCTTATTGACCTTAACAGGACACCTCTCCTCTCCTTATTGACCTTAACAGGACACCTCTCCTCTCCTCTCCTTATTGACCACCTTAACAGGACACCTCTCCTCTCCTTATTGACCACCTTAACAGGACACCTCTCCTCTCCTTATTGACCACCTTAACAGGACACCTCTCCTCTCCTTATTGACCTTAACAGGACACCTCTCCTCTCCTTATTGACCTTAACAGGACACCTCTCCTCTGGTTATTGACCTTAACAGGACACCTCTCCTCTGGTTATTGACCTTAACAGGACACCACTTCCTTCACAAATGATTCCTGGTGGTACTGCCTTGTAGAACTGGTCTGGTTCGGTAGCCTGGGTCGTTGGGTTTAGGGTTAGCCAACAAGCTCTGCAAGGAACTGAACCCGAAACAAAGCAGACCAATCAACTACACCAGGGGTCACTAAGTACATGTGGATGGTAGGTGGGCGGTCGGGGGGGGGGGGGGGGCGACAAAGTCTGGGTAAAAGACAAGAGGACATGACTCTTATTCAGTACATTTAGCTACCGCTTTCCGAGGTCGACCAACCTGGCCAGCAGACATGCTAGCTAAGATAGTTAGACATGCTAGCTAAGATAGTTAGACATGCTAGCTAAGATAGTTAGACATGCTAGCTAAGATAGTTAGACATGCTAGCTAAGATAGTTAGACATGCTAGCTAAGATAGTTAGACATGCTAGCTAAGATAGTTAGACATGCTAGCTAAGATAGTTAGACATGCTAGCTAAGATAGTTAGACATGCCAGCTAAGATAGTTAGACATGCCAGCTAAGATAGTTAGACATGCTAGCTAAGATAGTTAGACATGCTAGCTAAGATAGTTAGACATGCCAGCTAAGATAGTTAGACATGCTAGCTAAGATAGTTAGACATGCCAGCTAAGATAGTTAGACATGCCAGCTAAGATAGTTAGACATGCTAGCTAAGATAGTTAGACATGCTAGCTAAGATAGTTAGACATGCCAGCTAAGATAGTTAGACATGCCAGCTAAGATAGTTAGACATGCTAGCTAAGATAGTTAGACATGCCAGCTAAGATAGTTAGACATGCCAGCTAAGATAGTTAGACATGCTAGCTAAGATAGTTAGACATGCTAGCTATTTTAACTTGATCGATAGCCGGAAATGGCTTCTTGGTAGCTAGTTACGAGGTTGGGAACCTATGTGGGCTAGCTAAAACCAACATGAAACTGATAGGTGGCCAGTATTATTACAGAGAAACAGGACAGATCTGACGGGCACCGTCCCCATGGCAACTCTGAACATCTCTCTACTATGACTGGGTAATAGCGTTGCAACAGTCAGTCTACTACCTGAACGGCACCCTAATCCCTACGTTACGAAACCAACAACAACAAAAGAAGACCCAAAACAAAGCCGTCTGTGGGTTGGAGAGAGAGAGGCCGTTATGGTTTCTGAATCTTCTTCATTAGAATGGGTCTTTATTGCCTCTTTTAATAAAAACAACAACTTGGTAATTACAGTGCTGTTGCCTCAGATCAGTTCGGTTGGGGGCGTTCGTCCCAGCTGGCACCCTATTCCCTACATAGTGCACTACGGGCACCATATTCCCTACATAGTGCACTACTGGCACCCTATTCCCTACATAGTGCACTACTGGCACCCTATTCCCTCCATAGTGCACTACTGGCACCCTATTCAAATCAAATCAAATGTATTTATAAAGCCCTTCGTACATCAGCTGATATCTCAAAGTGCTGTACAGAAACCCAGCCTAAAACCCCAAACAGCAAGCAATGCAGGTGTAGAAGCACTAGTGCACTACTGGCACCCTATTCCCTCCATAGTGCACCACTGGCACCATATTCCCTACATAGTGCACTACTGGCACCTTGTTCCCTACATAGTGCACTACTGGCACCCTATTCCCTCCATAGTGCACTACTGGCACCCTATTCCCTCCATAGTGCACTACTGGCACCCTGTTCCCTACATAGTGCACTACTGGCACCCTGTTCCCTACATAGTGCACTACTGGCACCCTGTTCCCTCCATAGTGCACTACTGGCACCCTATTCCCTCCATAGTGCACTACTGGCACCCTGTTCCCTACATAGTGCACTACTGGCACCCTGTTCCCTACATAGTGCACTACTGGCACCCTATTCCCTACATAGTGCACTACTGGCACCCTGTTCCCTACATAGTGCACTACTGGCACCCTGTTCCCTCCATAGTGCACTACTGGCACCCTATTCAAATCAAATCAAATGTATTTATATAGCCCTTCGTACATCAGCTGATATCTCAAAGTGCTGTACAGAAACCCAGCCTAGAACCCCAAACAGCAAGCAATGCAGGTGTAGAAGCACTAGTGCACTACTGGCACCCTATTCCCTCCATAGTGCACCACTGGCACCATATTCCCTACATAGTGCACTACTGGCACCTTGTTCCCTCCATAGTGCACTACTGGCACCCTATTCCCTCCATAGTGCACTACTGGCACCCTGTTCCCTACATAGTGCACTACTGGCACCCTGTTCCCTACATAGTGCACTACTGGCACCCTGTTCCCTACATAGTGCACTACTGGCACCCTATTCCCTCCATAGTGCACTACTGGCACCCTATTCCCTCCATAGTGCACTACTGGCACCCTATTCCCTCCATAGTGCACTACTGGCACCCTGTTCCCTACATAGTGCACTACTGGCACCCTGTTCCCTACATAGTGCACTACTGGCACCCTATTCCCTCCATAGTGCACTACTGGCACCCTATTAAAATCAAATCAAATGTATTTATAAAGCCCTTCGTACATCAGCTGATGTCTCAAAGTGCTGTACAGAAACCCAGCCTAGAACCCCAAACAGCAAGCAATGCAGGTGTAGAAGCACTAGTGCACTACTGGCACCCTATTCCCTCCATAGTGCACCACTGGCACCATATTCCCTACATAGTGCACTACTGGCACCTTGTTCCCTACATAGTGCACTACTGGCACCCTATTCCCTCCATAGTGCACTACTGGCACCCTATTCCCTCCATAGTGCACTACTGGCACCCTGTTCCCTACATAGTGCACTACTGGCACCCTGTTCCCTACATAGTGCACTACTGGCACCCTGTTCCCTACATAGTGCACTACTGGCACCCTATTCCCTCCATAGTGCACTACTGGCACCCTATTCCCTCCATAGTGCACTACTGGCACCCTGTTCCCTACATAGTGCACTACTGGCACCCTGTTCCCTACATAGTGCACTACTGGCACCCTATTCCCTCCATAGTGCACTACTGGCACCCTATTAAAATCAAATCAAATGTATTTATAAAGCCCTTCGTACATCAGCTGATGTCTCAAAGTGCTGTACAGAAACCCAGCCTAAAACCCCAAACAGCAAGCAATGCAGGTGTAGAAGCACTAGTGCACTACTGGCACCCTATTCCCTACATAGTGCACTACTGGCACCCTATTCCCTCCATAGTGCACTACTGTCACCATATTCCCTACATAGTGCACTACTGGCACCTTGTTCCCTACATAGTGCACTACTGGCACCCTGTTCCCTACATAGTGCACTACTGGCACCCTATTCCCTCCATAGTGCACTACTGGCACCCTATTCCCTCCATAGTGCACTACTGGCACCCTATTCCCTACATAGTGCACTACTGGCACCCTATTCCCTACATAGTGCACTACTGGCACCCTGTTCCCTACATAGTGCACTACTGGCACCCTGTTCCCTACATAGTGCACTACTGGCACCATATTCCCTACATAGTGCACTACTGGCACCCTATTCCCTACATAGTGCACTACTGGCACCCTGTGCACTACTGGCACCCTGTTCCCTACATAGTGCACTACTGGCACCCTGTTCCCTACATAGTGCACTACTGGCACCCTGTTCCCTGGTGTTGAGTGGTTTGTGGTGCGGGTTGGTGGTTCACGGGGAGCATATTAAGAGTGCAGTGTGAGGTCACACACACACACACACACACACACACACACACACACAGAGTGGATGAGGAAAACTCTTGAAGTACGGTAATTACAACAATTCTAACCGACGCTGTTGATTCCACACACAGAAAGACAAACAAAAACAACAAGAGGGGAATTAAAACAACAAAGCCTCCTGAGTTCTCTCTCAACTCGTTAGTTTGATAATCAGATACAATGTGATCTGGCTGGGGCTATTTCTAAATCATTCCCTTTACAATACAACCGGGATAACTAACAAAACAGAGTTTTCTTTTCTCATAAAAAGATGAAGAGTTTAGAAAAGCAGCGCTAATGAGGGAGAGGGGAGGAAGAGGGTGGAGGAGAGGAAGAGGATGGAGGAGAGGAAGAGGATGGAGGAGAGGAAGAGGAGAGGATGGAGGAGAGGGGAGAGGATGGAGGAGAGGAAGAGGGTGGGAGAGGAAGAGGATGGAGAGAAAGAGGGGAGAGGAGAGGAAAGAGGGGAGAGGAGAGGAAAGAGGGGAGAGGAGAGGAACGAGGGGAGAGGAGAGGAACGAGGGGAGAGGAGAGGAAAGAGGAGAGGAAAGAGGAGAGAGGAGAGGAAAGAGGAGAGAGGAGAGGAAAGAGGAGAGAGGAGAGGAAAGAGGAGAGGAAAGAGGAGAGAGGGATGGAGAAGAGAGAGGGATGGAGGAGAGGAGAGAACGATGGAGGAAAGAAGAGAGAGCATTCAGAGATGTACCTTCATCTTACCAGTGAGAGGCTGTTTTAATTTGTAAGCAAAAGCAGCACGCAGCCAATGAAGATTTTAATTGATCCCCATAAATAATTCCTTGTGTACATTTGCGCTTATGTCGGATTTGCTGTTTATTTGACGATTGGAATTATCCGGGTGGTGTGCTTCTCTCTGTTGATGTCGGAGATCAGACGAAGATTTTATTTATTAATATAATCGCTTAATATCCTCAGATCTGGTCCCCATTAATTAAGTTAAAATCCACATTGAGAATTTAGACGAACGTTGAGCTTTGCCACAGTGCTTTCATCCTATCCTCACAGAACAGCCTGTACTGAGCCCGTCGCTATCTCCTCCCAGCCTGTACTGGGCCCGCCGCTATCTCCCCCCCAGCCTGTACTGGGCCTGTACAGCCTGTACTACTGTGACAGCAACATCAACCAGCTCTTCACACAATGTGCTACTGAGTCTGCATTCCAAATGGTACCCTACGGGACGTTCCAAAGCTACCCACGAACCACGCGCACACCAATCCCAAGTAGTATGGAGCTGTGGCTTGCAGTATTGTTTCTTCATCCTATGTAATGCACACACCAATCCCAAGTCGTATGGAGTTGTGGCTTGGGGTATTGTTTCTTCATCCTATGTAATGCGCACACCAATCCCACCCCAACAGTGAGTATAGAGTATCAGTTCTCTGTCCGACAAGTAGTATGAGGCTGTGGCTTGCAGTATTGTTTCTTCATCCCATGTAATGCACACACCAATCCCAAGTCGTATGGAGTTGTGGCTTGGGGTATTGTTTCTTCATCCTATGTAATGCGCACACCAATCCCACCCCAACAGTGAGTATAGAGTATCAGTTCTCTGTCCGACAAGTAGTATGAGGCTATGGCTTGCAGTATTGTTTCTTCATCCCATGTAATGCACACACCGATCCCAAGTCGTATGGAGTTGTGGCTTGGGGTATTGTTTCTTCATCCTATGTAATGCGCACACCAATCCCACTCCAGCAGTGACTGTAGGCGGCAGGTAGCCTAGTGGTTAGAGCATCGGACTAGTAACCGAAAGGTTGTAAGATCGAAGCCCCGAGCTGACAAGGTAAAAATCTGTCGTTCTGCCTCCGAACAAAGCAGTTAACCCACTGTTCCGAGGCCGTCATTGAAAATAAGAATTTCTTCTTAAAACTGACTTGCCTAGTTAAATAAAGGTAAAATAAATAAATAAGAGTATCAGTTCCCTGTCTGACAAGTAGTACGGAGCTGTGGCTTGGAGTATTGTTTCTTCATCCTATGTAATGCATTCCCAGAGGAATTTCGTTTTTCCCCCCTCCTGTTCAGATAAATTAGTCATTAGTCAAGTTATGTTCCCATCCTACATCCTAATATTAACCATGTTCTGACCACTAGATGGCGCTGTCCCGAGTGATTAAAATACAGTGTATACACTTTAGGACGATTCTGACAGGAAGCATGAAAATGCTAGTACAGGTACCATCGACTTGCATTGGATTTTTGCAATAAATGCTTTTTTTTATTTTATTTTTTTACAAATTGTATTACCTGGAACAGTACCATCTAAAATGGTCAGAACCTGGTAATATCAGGATGTGTTGGTGTCATGCAGCACGACACATCTCCTTCACATAGAGTTGATCAGGCTGTTGATTGTTGCCTGTTGTTGTCACCAACTCCTCTTCAATGGCTGTGTGAAATTACAGGATATTGGCGGCAATTGGAACATGTCGATCCAGAGCATCCCAAACATGCTCAACGTGGGTGACATGTCTGGTGAGTATTCAGGCCATGGAAGAACTGGGACAAGTCGATCCAGAGCATCCCAAACATGCTCAAGGTGGTTGACATGTCTGGTGAGTATTCAGGCCATGGAAGAACTGGGACATGCTGTCATACACATCGATCCAGAGCATACCAAACATGCTCAATGTGGGTGACATGTCTGGTGAGTATTCAGGCCATGGAAGAACTGGGACATTTTCAGCTTCCAGGAATTGTGTAGAGATCCTAGCGACATGGGTCTGTGCATTATCATGCTGAAACATGAGGTGATGGAGGATGAATGGCACGACAATGGGCCTCAGGATCTCGTCACGGTATCTCTGAGCATTCAAATTGCCATCGATAAAATGCAATTGTGTTTGTTGTCCATAGCTTATGCCTGCCCCATACCATAACCCCACCGCTACCATGGGGCACTTTGTTCACAGCGTTGACATCAGCAAACCGCTCGCCCACACGTGGTCTGTGGTTGTGAGGCCGGTTGGACATACTGTAAAATTCTCAAAAAACGACGGAGGCGGCTTATGGTAGAGAAATGACATTTCAGTGACATTTATTTTCAGCTTGTGAAACATGGGACCAAAACTTCACATGTTGTGTTTATATTTTTGTTCAGTGTACGAACCCCCTCCCCTATAAAATAAAAATGGCCAATTCGGATGCAATCGATTAGCTTCAAATTTATAGTTCAACTAAATAAATGTTTCAGCAACGATAAATATGATCTGTTTTCTAACTACAGGAATGATTTCAGAACCATCTGAGATGGTCGGGGTCGTGGCCTGGAATGTCCCGACCTCTACGTAGTGCACTACCCTTAACCACGGCCTATAGGGCTCTCAGCAAAAGTAGTGCACTACCCTTAACCACAGCCCATAGGGTTCTCAGCAAAAGTAGTGCGCTATAAATTGGATAGGGTGTCATTTGGGACGCAGGCCGAAGTCTTCAGCGTCGAGACAGACCTCTTGACTACGACAGACTATAAACGGCGCCGAGGTCAATCCATCGATACTGTATTTACCTCGGGAAGAATCGCAGTGGGTCCGTCCCAAATGACACACACCTTATTCCCTACACGGTGATAGGGCCCTGGTCAAACGTAGTGCACTATATAGGGTGCCAGGGCCCATAGGGTTCTGGTCAAAAGTAGTGCACTATATAGGGTGCCAGGGACCCATAGGGTTCTGGTCAAAAGTAGTGCACTATATAGGGTGCCAGGGCCCATAGGGTTCTGGTCAAAAGTAGTGCACTATATAGGGTGCCAGGGCCCATAGGGTTCTGGTCAAACGTAGTGCACTATATAGGGTGCCAGGGCCCCATAGGGTTCTGGTCAAAAGTAGTGCACTATATAGGGTGCCAGGGCCCATAGGGTTCTGGTCAAAAGTAGTGCACTAAAATAGGTGAATAGGATGTCATTTGGGATATAGGAGAAGTGATGATTGAGCGAGCTGAGCAGTGTGTGCAGCAGGGAGATGAGAGACACTTACTTGAAAGCGGTTGGAACTCTGGGTAATCTGGACTCGTGTTCTCTGACAGATCCCGTAAGAAATGATTGTACCTGACAAAAAGAGAGAAGAGACACAGACAGACAAGGTCAATGTGAACTCGGTACACTTCTAGATCTAAAACAGTAAAACAAACACAAACAGTTTAGAGTAAGCAGATGGGACAGGGCTTTGTCATTTAGATACAGTACTATTCAAGCAGCCAGACAGTAGGGTGTGTGTGTGTGTGTGTGTGTGTGTGTATGTGTGTGTGTGTGTGTGTGTGTGTGTGTGTTCAGAGAAGACAATATTTGTCAACATGCTCTCTGACAACTTCCTCCTAACAACCAAGACACGTCCTGTCAGTGTAAACGTTCAAACAGACACCAACTATTCTACCGTGGAGTTGTCTGGTTTAGTTTAATAACACCATTACAGGACTAGGTAAATAGATCTTCCATTGTCTGGTTTAGTTTAATAACATGACTAGGTAAATATATCATCTATTGTCTGGTTTAGTTTAATAACAGGACTAGGTAAATAGATCATCTATTGTCTATAGTAACACCATTACAGGACTAGGTAAATAGATCATCTATTGTCTATAATAACACCATTACAGGACTAGGTAAATAGATCATCTATTGTCTGGTTTAGTTTAATAACAGGACTAGGTAAATAGATCATCTATTGTCTATAGTAACACCATTACAGGACTAGGTAAATAGATCATCTATTGTCTGGTTTAGTTTAATAACAGGACTAGGTAAATAGATAATCTATTGTCTATAGTAACACCATTACAGGACTAGGTAAATAGATCATCTATTGTCTGGTTTAGTTTAATAACATGACTAGGTAAATATATCATCTATTGTCTGGTTTAGTTTAATAACAGGACTAGGTAAATATATCATCTATTGTCTATAATAACACCATAACATGACTAGGTAAAGATATAATCTATTGTCTGGTTTAGTCTAATAACATGACTAGGTAAATAGATCATCTATTGTCTGGTTTAGTCTAATAACACCATCACATGTAAAACATAGTAGCAGTGGAAAGTTCCACGCTGAATGATAAAGTAGAGGCTTTGAATCCCTTCACCAGCAGCTACAGTATGTTACACACTGCTGGAGGGTCTAAGGGACTATTACAGTATGTTACACACTGCTGGAGGGTCTAAGGGACTATTACAGTATGTTACACACTGCTGGAGGGTCTAAGGGACTATTACAGTATGTTACACACTGCTGGAGGGTCTAAGGGACTATTACAGTATGTTACACACTGCTGGAGGGTCTAAGGGACTATTACAGTAGTCTACACACTGCTGGAGGGTCTAAGGGACTATTACAGTAGTCTACACACTGCTGGAGGGACTAAGGGACTATTACAGTATGTTACACACTGCTGGAGGGACTAAGGGACTATTACAGTATGTTACACACCCCTGGAGGGTGTTAGAGACTATTACAGTATGTTACACACTGCTGGAGGGACTAAGGGACTATTACAGTATGTTACACACTGCCGGAGGGTCTAAGGGACTATTACAGTATGTTACACACTGCTGGAGGGACTAAGGGACTATTACAGTATGTTACACACTGCTGGAGGGACTAAGGGACTATTACAGTATGTTACACACTGCTGGAGGGACTAAGGGACTATTACAGTATGTTACACACTGCTGGAGGGTCTAAGGGACTATTACAGTATGTTACACACTGCTGGAGGGTCTAAGAGATTATTACAGTATGTTACACACTGCTGGAGGGACTAAGATACTATTACAGTATGTTACACACTGCTGGAGGGACTAAGGGACTATTACAGTATGTTACACACCCCTGGAGGGTATTAGAGACTATTACAGTAGTCTACATACAGCTGGAGGGACTAAGGGACTATTACAGTATGTTACACACTGCTGGAGGGTCTAAGGGACTATTACAGTATGTTACACACTGCTGGAGGGACTAAGGGACTATTACAGTATGTTACACACCCCTGGAGGGTATTAGAGACTATTACAGTAGTCTACACACTGCTGGAGGGACTAAGGGACTATTACAGTATGTTACACACCCCTGGAGGGTATTAGAGACTATTACAGTAGTCTACATACTGCTGGAGGGTATTAGAGACTATTACAGTAGACTACACACTGCTGGAGGGACTAAGGGACTATTACAGTATGTTACACACCCCTGGAGGGACTAAGGGACTATTACAGTATGTTACACACCCCTGGAGGGACTAAGGGACTATTACAGTATGTTACACACTGCTGGAGGGACTAAGAGACTATTACAGTATGTTACACACTGCTGGAGGGTATTAGAGACTATTTCAGTAGACTACAAACTGCTGGAGGATATTAGAGACTATTACAGTAGACGACACACTGCTGGAGGGTATTAGAGACTATTACAGTCTGTTACACACTGCTGGAGGGACTAAGGGACTATTACAGTATGTTACACACCCCTGGAGGGTATTAGAGACTATTACAGTAGACTACACACCCCTGGAGGGTATTAGAGACTATTACAGTATGTTACACACTGCTGGAGGGACTAAGGGACTATTACAGTATGTTACACACCCCTGGAGGGTATTAGAGACTATTACAGTATGTTACACACTGCTGGAGGGACTAAGGGACTATTACAGTAGACTACACACCCCTGGAGGGTATTAGAGACTATTACAGTAGACTACACACTGCTGGAGGGTATTAGAGACTATTACAGTAGACTACACACCCCTGGAGGGTATTAGAGACTATTACAGTAGACTACACACTGCTGGAGGGTATTAGAGACTATTACAGTAGACTACACACCCCTGGAGGGTATTAGAGACTATTACAGTAGACTACAAACTGCTGGAGGGTATTAGAGACTATTACAGTATGTTACACACTGCTGGAGGGACTAAGGGACTATTACAGTAGACTACACACCCCTGGAGGGACTAAGGGACTATTACAGTATGTTACACACTGCTGGAGGGACTAAGGGACTATTACAGTAGACTACACACTGCTGGAGGGTGTTAGAGACTATTTAATTCCCTTCATCTGAACACGGTCAGAAACCACCATGCATGTCAGTTCAGTGCACACAGCGTAACAGAGGAAATACAATATTTCACAATACATATTTGAGAAGTGTCTGTATTAGGCCATGTCATCTCCAAACCAGCCCACCACACCCAAACTCTCCAGAATCTATAAGACGGAAATCTGTCGAAGTGACAGAGAATGAGGAGGAAAGGAGAAACATTGAGAGGGGAAAAGAGAGAGGGGGAAAGAGAGAGAGAGAGGGGGAAAGAGAGAAAGAGGGGGAAAGAGAGAAAGAGGGGGAAAGAGAGAGAGAGGGGGAAAGAGAGAGAGAGGGGGAAAGAGAGAGAGAGGGGGAAAGAGAGAGAGGGGGAAAGAGAGAGAGGGGAAAGAGAGAGAGGGGGAAAGAGAGAGAGAGGGGGAGAGAGAGAGAGAGGGGGAAAGAGAGAGAGGAGGAAAGAGAGAGAGAGGGGGGGAAAGAGAGAGAGAGGGGGAAAGAGAGAGAGAGGGGGAAAGAGAGAGAGGAGAGAGGGGGAAAGAGAGAGAGAGGGGGGGAAAGAGAGAGAGAGAGGGGGAAAGAGAGAGAGAGAGGGGGAAAGAGAGAGAGAGAGGGGGAAAGAGAGAGAGAGAGGGGGAAAGAGAGAGAGAGGGGGAAAGAGAGAGAGAGGGGGAAAGAGAGAGAGAGGGGAAAGAGAGAGAGAGGGGGAAAGAGAGAGAGAGGGGGAAAGAGAGAGAGAGGGAGAAAGAGAGAGAGGGGGAAAGAGAGAGAGGAGGAAAGAGAGAGAGGAGGAAAGAGAGAGAGGAGGAAAGAGAGAGAGAGGGGGAAAGAGAGAGAGGGGGAAAGAGAGAGAGGGGGAAAGAGAGAGAGGGGGAAAGAGAGAGAGAGGGGAAAGAGAGAGAGGAGAGAGGGGGAAAGAGAGAGAGGGGGGGGGAAAGAGAGAGAGAGAGGGGGAAAGAGAGAGAGCGGGGGAAAGAGAGAGAGAGCGGGGGAAGAGAGAGAGAGGGGGGAAAGAGAGAGAGAGGAGGAAAGAGAGAGAGAGGGGGAGAGAGAGAGGGGGAGAGAGAGAGAGAGAGAGAGGGAAAGAGAGAGAGGGAAAGAGAGAGAGGGAAAGAGAGAGAGGGGGGAAAGAGAGAGAGAGGGGGAAAGAGAGAGAGAGGGGGAAAGAGAGAGAGAGGGGGAAAGAGAGAGAGGGGGGGAAAGAGAGAGAGGAGGGAAAGAGAGAGAGAGGAGGAAAGAGAGAGAGAGGAGGAAAGAGAGAGAGAGGAGGAAAGAGAGAGGAGGAAAGAGAGAGGAGGAAAGAGAGAGAGAGGGGGAAAGAGAGAGAGAGGGGGAAAGAGAGAGAGAGGGGGAAAGAGAGAGAGAGGGGGGGAAAGAGAGAGAGAGGGGGAATGGAGAGAGAGAGAGGGGGAAAGAGAGAGAGAGAGGGGAAAGAGAGAGAGAGAGGGGAAAGAGAGAGAGAGGGGGAAGAGAGAGAGAGGGGGAAAGAGAGAGAGGGGGAGAGAGAGAGAGGGGGAAAGAGAGAGAGAGAGGGGGAAGAGAGAGAGAGGGGGAAAGAGAGAGAGAGAGGGGGAAAGAGAGAGAGGGGAAGAGAGAGAGAGGGGGAAAGAGAGAGAGAGGGGGAAAGAGAGAGAGAGGGGGAAAGAGAGAGAGAGGGGGAAAGAGAGAGAGAGAGAAGAGAGGGAAGAGAGAGAGGGGAGAGAGAGGGGAAGAGAGGAGAGAGGGGAAAGAGAGAGAGAGAGGGGGGGAGAGAGAGAGGGGGAGAGAGAGAGTGAGGGGGAGGAGAGAGAGAGAGGGAGAGAGAGAGAGAGAGGGGGAGGGAGGAGGGGGAGGGAGAGGGGGGAGGGAGGGAGAGGGGAAAGAGAGAGAGGGGTGAGGGAGGGGGGAGGGGAGGAGGGGGAAGGGAGGGGGAAGGGAGGGAGAGGGAGAGGGAGGGAGGGAGGAAGGAGAGAGAGAGGGAGAGGGAGGGAGGAAGGGAGGAGGAGGAAGGACGGAGAGGGGAGAGGGAGGAGGGGGAAGGGAGGAGGGGGAGAGGGAGGGAGGGGCGGGAGGGGTGAGCGGGAGGGGGCGGAAGGTGGCGGGATGGGGGAAGGGAGAGAGAGGGAGAGAGAGGAGGGAGGAGGGGAGGGAGAGAGGGAAGGAGAGAGAGGGAGAGGGAGGGAGGGGGGAAGGGAGGAGGGGGAAGGGAGGAGAGGGGGGAGGGAGAGGGAAGGGAGGGAGAGGGGGAAGAGGGAGGGAGGGGGAAGGGAGGGAGAGAGGGAGAGGGGAGAGAGGGAGAGGGAGGGGGAAGGGAGGGAGAGGGGGAAGGGAGGGAGGGGGAAGGGAGGGAGGGGGGAAGGGAGGGAGGGGGAAAGGAGGAGGGGGAAGGGAGGAGAGGGGGAAGGGAGGAGGGGGAAGGGAGGGAGGGGGAAGGGAGGGAGGGGGAAGGGAGGAGGGGGAAGGGAGGGAGGGGGAAGGGAGGGGAGGGGGAAGGGAGGGGAGGGGGAAGGGAGAGAGAGGGGCGGAAAAATCCGAGATAGGGGGAGGGGAGAGAGGGGGAGGGAGGGGGGAAGAGAGAGAGAGAGAGGGAGAGAGAGAGAGAGAGAGGGAAAGAGAGAGAGAGAGAGGGGGAAAGAGAGAGAGAGGGGGAGGGAGGGAGAGAGGGAGAGGGAGAGAGAGAGGGAAAGAGAGAGAGGGGTGAAAGAGAGAGAGAGAGGGGGAGAGAGAGAGAGGGGGAAAGAGAGAGAGAGAGAGGGAAAGAGAGAGAGAGAGGGGGGAAAGAGAGAGAGAGAGGGGGAAAGAGAGAGAGAGAGGGGGAAAGAGAGAGAGAGAGAGGGAAAGAGAGAGAGAGAGGGGGAAAGAGAGAGAGAGAGAGGGGGAAAGAGAGAGAGAGAGAGGGGGAAGAGAGAGAGAGGGGGAAAGAGAGAGAGAGAAGAGAGGAGAGAGAGAGAGAGGAGGAGCTCTCTCTCTCGTTCCCCTCTCTCTCTCCTTTCCCCTCTCTCTCTCTCTCTTTCCCCTCTCTCTTCTCGTCCCTCTCTTCCCCCCTCTCTCTCTCTTTCCCCTCTCTCTCTCTTTTCCCCGCTCTCTCTCTTTTCCCCTCTCTCTCTCTTTCCCTCTCTCTCTCTTTCCCCCTCTCTCTCTCTTTCCCTCTCTCTCTCTTTCCCCTCTCTCTCCTTTCCCTCCTCTTTCCCTCTCTCTCTCTTTCCCCTCTCTCTCTTTCCCTCTCTCTCTTGTCCCCTCCTCTCTCTTTCCCTCTCTCTCTCGCCTCTCTCTCCTCTTTCCCTCTGCTCTCTTTCCCTCTCTCGCTTTCCCCTCTCTCTCTCTCTTTCCCCCTCTCTCTTCCCTCTTTCCCCTCTCTCTCTTCCCCCTCTCTCTCTTTCCCCTCTCTCTCTTTCCCCCTCTCGCTCTCTTGTCCCCGCTCTCTCTCTTTCCCCTCTCTCTCTCTTTCCCCTCTCTCTCTCTTCTTTCCCTCTCTCTCTCTCTTTCCCTCTCTCTCTCTCTCTCTTTCCCCCTCTCTCTCTTTCCCGCCTCTCTCTCTCTTTTCCCCTCTCTCTCTCTTCTGTTTCCCTCTCTCTCTCTTTTCCCCTCTCTCTCTCTTTCTTCCCTCTCTCTCTCTTTCCCCTCTCTCTCTCTTTCCCCTCTCTCTCTTTTCCCTCTCTCTCTCTGTCTCTCTCTCTTTTCCCCTCTCTCTCTCTCTCTTCCCCCTCTCTTCTCCTCTCTCTTTCCCCTTCCAGCCCCCACCCCTTTAACCGATTTATTTGTTTTTTACCCCCGTACCTCACTCCTTCCCCCTCCTCCCTCTCCCCACCCCTTTATTTACCCCCCTACCTCACTACTCTCCCCCCTCTCTCTCTCTCCTTGGAGATAGTAGGAACAGCAGCAAACTAACAGGGGGGGGGTCCAAACGGTCAGATAGTAGGAACAGCAGCAAACTAACAGGGGGGGGTCCAAACGGTCAGATAGTAGGAACAGCAGCAAACTAACAGGGGGGGGGGTCCAAACGGTCAGATAGTAGGAACAGCAGCAAACTAACAGGGGGGGGGGGTCCAAACGGTCAGATAGTAGGAACAGCAGCAAACTAACAGGGGGGGGGGTTCAAACGGTCAGATAGTAGGAACAGCAGCAAACTAACAGGGGGGGGGGGTCCAAACGGTCAGATAGTAGGAACAGCAGCAAACTAACAGGGGGGGGGGGGGTCCAAACAGTCAGATAGTAGGAACAGCAGCAAACTAACAGGGGGGGGGGTTCAAACGGTCAGATAGTAGGAACAGCAGCAAACTAACAGGGGGGGGGTTCAAACGGTCAGATAGTAGGAACAGCAGCAAACTAACAGGGGGGGGTCCAAACGGTCAGATAGTAGGAACAGCAGCAAACTAACAGGGGGGGGGGTCCAAACAGTCAGATAGTAGGAACAGCAGCAAACTAACAGGGGGGGGGGTCCAAACAGTCAGATAGTAGGAACAGCAGCAAACTAACAGGGGGGGGGGTCCAAACGGTCAGATAGTAGGAACAGCAGCAAACTAACAGGGGGGGGGGGGTCCAAACGGTCAGATAGTAGGAACAGCAGCAAACTAACAGGGGGGGGGGGGTCCAAACGGTCAGATAGTAGGAACAGCAGCAAACTAACAGGGGGGGGGGGTCCAAACGGTCAGATAGTAGGAACAGCAGCAAACTAACAGGGGGGGGGGTCCAAACGGTCAGATAGTAGGAACAGCAGCAAACTAACAGGGGGGGGGGGGGGGTCCAAACGGTCAGATAGTAGGAACAGCAGCGTTGTCGCCTTCTCAGAAGAAAAAACAAGAAGATTCCCATTTTAAAAAGTACAGAATAAGTGCATGGTGATCAATTTGTGATACATTAGAGTAACCTATCCCCCTTTTAAAAGGGAGACCGAACGGCAGCTTTCCAACGACAGAAATCTTTACCCTGGCGTTTGGAGAGAGACAGTGGAACCTTGGAAGTACATTGACAATTTACATTGATTTCCAGTGTCTCTCTCCCCTACTCTTCCTCCCCCCCACTACTCTTCCTCCCCCCTCCCCCCGCCCCTACTCTTCCTCCCCGTCTCCTCCCTACTCTCCTCCCCCTAATGTCCTGCCACCCTACTCTCCCCCCCTACTCTCCCTCCCTACTCTTTCCCCCCCTACTCTCCCTCCCTACTCTTTCCCCCCCTACTCTCCCTCCCCTACTCTCCCTCCTCTGTGTTGTCTGGTCTTTATTTTAAGAGACACACAGGTGCCAGAGAGGCCATTAGCCACTCCAGAAGTCAGCCATTAGCCATGCTAGCAGTCAGCCATTAGCCATGCTAGCAGACTGACTGCCATATTCCACTCCAGAAGTCAGCCATTAGCCATGCTAGCAGTCAGCCATTTGCTATGCTAGCAGACTGACTGTCATATTCCACTCCAGAAGTCAGCCATTAGCCATGCTAGCAGTCAGCCATTAGCCATGCTAGCAGAATGACTGTCATATTCCACTCCAGAAGTCAGCCATCAGCCATGCTAGCAGTCAGCCATTAGCCATGCAGCAGACTGACTGTCATATTCCACTCCAGAAGTCAGCCATCTGCCATGCTAGCAGTCAGCCATGTGCTATGCTAGCAGACTGACTGTCATATTCCACTCCAGAAGTCAGTCATTAGCCATGCTAGCAGTCAGCCATTAGCCATGCTAGCAGACTGCCATATTCCACTCCTGAAGTCAGCCATTAGCCAGCTAGCAGTCAGCCATTAGCCATGCTAGCAGACTGCCATATTCCACTCCAGAAGTCAGCCATTAGCCATGCTAGCAGACTGACTGCCATATTCCACTCCAGAAGTCAGCCGTTAGCCATGCTAGCAGTCAGCCATTAGCCATGCTAGCAGTCAGCCATTAGCCATGCTAGCAGTCAGCCATTAGCCATGCTAGCAGTCAGCCATTAGCCATGCTAGCAGTCAGCCATTAGCCATGCTCGTGCCAACGTACTGACAGTTGGTGGCAGCAGTAGAAAGTGTTATTCGTTAACAGTGGCGCCATGTGACATGAAAAGGAAGGATGACAACAGATACACTCCGTCTACATGACAGAGCGTCCATTATATTTCCTCGACCCTGAACGATACAGCAGGATTCAAAATGAACACGTTTTATTTGATCCTAAAAAATAAATAAATAAAAAAGAAGTAATAACGTTCATCTGACAGTTATTTTCTCTGGAATGGTGGTCTGGTTCTTAAATGCAACTCAAGTTGAAATCTGAAAAGGGTTTAGCATTGCTTTACTTTTCAATGCACTCAAGGCTGCTAAGAATGAAGGCTGCTGTTGTGGGCTTGAAAAACACAAACTGTTGTTAACAAACAGATTAATAACGTGGTAAAGAGACCGGGGGGGGGGGGGGGGGGGACAGACAGAAACTCAAATTATAAACTCCGGTATTGTATAAATATAACTAAATCGCGGCGAACTACACTATTGATACGTTACCACACCAGCAGTAAGCCTTGTGAATGGGGAGAAAGAGCAACATTGTTCAACTCATTAGGAAACTAAAAAAGAAACGAAACACGAAAACAAGAGTCCAATTAAACCCTCCTTCAATTAGGAGACACTTAAACAGGAAGTAATAATTCCACTCCTTTATTCTCTCATCTGGTAATAACAAATACATGACAGGCTTTATCAGCAGAGGGAGCATGCCCTCATCCTTATTAGAGAGGGGAGGGAGGGGAGGGAGGGAGGGAGGCTGGGAGGGAGGGAGGGATGTAATTAAAGAGACGGCGCTACAAAAAGAAAGAAAGAGGGAGAGTTTCTCCTCTCTAATGAGAGTTTATTACCCAGCATTCCCAAATAATGTAAAACGGAAACGTTTAGCCGCGCTGTCACGCTCATTAGCAGCTGAGCAAAGACAAGATAACGACGAGACAACAACAACATAATCTGAACCGGATTTACACCAGCTCACATATTCTAATGAAAAGGGGAGAAGAATGCTAGCATATTTAGAAAGCAAGCATGTGGTTGGGGATCACTGTGTTGGCCTAGTTAGTGAGAATGTGGCGGCTGTGGCTACAGCGCTAATGCTAATTCCATTTGTAATATGCAGATGATATGCAGATGGCTCTCTTTCCTATTCTCAGCAGACATGTTGGGTCATTCGGGCACTTCCACTCACGTCAGAAACGAAGAGAGCGAGCAAGAGAGGGAGAGAGCGAGAGAGGGAGCGAGAGAGGGAGAGAGAGGGAGAGAGAGAGAGAGGGAGAGAGAGAGAGGGAGGGAGAGCGAGAGGGAGGGAGAGCGAGAGAGAGAGGGAGGGAGAGCGAGAGGGGAGAGCGAGAGAGGGAGAGCGAGAGAGGGAGAGCGAGAGAGCGAGAGAGGGAGAGCGAGAGAAGGAGAGCGAGAGAAGGAGAGCGGGAGAGCGAGAGAGGGAGAGCGAGAGAGGGAGAGCGAGAGAGGGAGAGCGAGAGAGGGAGAGCGAGAGAGGGAGAGCGAGAGAGGGAGAGCGAGAGAGGGAGAGCGAGAGAGGGAGAGCGAGAGAGGGAGAGCGAGAGAGGGAGAGCGAGAGAGGGAGAGCGAGAGAGGGAGAGCGAGAGAGGGAGAGCGAGACAGGGAGAGCGAGACAGGGAGAGCGAGACAGGGAGAGCGAGACAGAGAGAGCGAGACAGAGAGAGCGAGACAGAGAGAGCGAGAGAGAGAGCGAGACAGAGAGAGCGAGACAGAGAGAGCGAGACAGAGAGAGCGAGACAGAGAGAGCGAGACAGAGAGAGCGAGACAGAGAGCGAGACAGAGAGAGCGAGACAGAGAGAGCGAGACAGAGAGAGCGAGACAGAGAGAGCGAGACAGAGAGAGCGAGACAGAGAGAGCGAGACAGAGAGAGCGAGACAGAGAGAGAGAGAATAAAGTCAAATTATTTGCCTTTAAATACGTTACATTAAAGATTCAGAATTCTAATGAAGAGACAACAGGCAGCGTCAGCCACGGGTTAGTGAACACGCCACAGACCTTCATTTCTACCACTAACAGCTTCCAAAGGAAAGAAAGAACCAAGGAAATGAACACAGAACATCTCAATATAGTACTGGGAGGCATTGTGTGCGTGTGTGTGTGTGTGTGTGTGTGTGTGGAGATACACTCTTCTCTCCTAACTTTCAGCAATTAAAAGCGAATATGAAGTGACTGTAAAGAGACGTATCTTATCTCCCTCTCTGAATGGGTAAGTGTGTAAAAGGGGATTAGATGAAAGAAAATTATAATTATATATATATATATATATAATATGGCTTGGTATAAAAATGAGAATATGCGAGAGTTTGTTTAGTTTAAAAATGGGGAATGTAGTGGTGTCTTCATCACAGCAATACTACAACCATTGAGAAGAGCAGGAGGTACTTCAATATGTTCAAATGGAGATTATTTCAAAACGCCCAACAAGGGGGGCCTCTCGAGTGGTGCAGTGGTCTAAGGCACTGCCTCGCAGTGTGCCACTAGAGATTCTGGGCTCTCGGGAGACCCATGGGGGGGCAGCGCACAATTGGTCCAGCGTCGTCCTGGTTAGAGGAGGGTTTGGTCCAGCGTCGTCCGGGTTAGAGGAGGGTTTGGCACAGCGTCGTCCTGGTTAGAGGAGGGTTTGGTCCAGCGTCGTCCGGGTTAGAGGAGGGTTTGGTGCAGCGTCGTCCGGGTTAGAGGAGGGTTTGGTCCGGCAGGGATGTCCTTGTCCCATCGCGCTCTAGCGACTCCTGTGGCGGGCCGGGCGTAGTGCACGCTGACACGGTCGCCAGGTGTACGGCGTTTCCTCCGACACATTGGTGCGGCTGGCTTCCGGGTTAAGTGGGCATCACAACGCACGATATACCATCACGTCCTATCACAACGCACGATATACCATCACGTCCCATCACAACGCACGATATACCATCACGTCCTATCACAACGCACAATATACCATCACGTCCTATCACAACACACGATATACCATCACGTCCTATCACAACGCACGATATACCATCACGTCCTATCACAACGCACGATATACCATCACGTCCTATCACAACGCACGATATACCATCACGTCCTATCACAACGCACGATATACCATCACGTCCTATCACAACGCACGATATACCATCACGTCCTATCACAACGCACGCTATAACAAAAAAAAAATTCAAATCCATCGTTCACATAAAGGAGGACTAAAGCGAGCGTGGTCATTGGTTGCCCAATCTAAAGACTAGGTCTTAGTTTCCCTCCCCTCGATAATTCACGAGCCCACAGCCTTAACCCGTTTCACTTCCTCGTGTTCTGTCCGTACCGCTCTCATCCCCGTCACCCTTCAGGTTAAACATTCCCTCAGAGGCACAAAATGGCCCCCAACTCAGAGCCATTGTGGATTCCGGAATCCTCCAGTTGCCATTGTGGATTCCGGAATCCTCCAGTTGCCATTGTGGATCCCGGAATCATCCAGTTGCCACCCGCCTTCACGTTGACATGCTACATCCCCCATTACGGACACAATAACATGCGTAACACAGACCGAGAGAGAGAGCAGAGGAGCTATTCACCGTCACACACACACAGCCCCAGTCAACTCCCAGAACTCATCGCTGTCATCTCCGGGGAGAGAGGACGGAAAGAGAAGGTCCGCTTTCAGCCAGCCAAGATCCACGTCCCAAACGGCCCTGTATTCCCTACATAGTGCACTACGTTTGACCAGAGCCCAATGGGGCCCTAACGCTGCACTATACAGGGGAATAGGGTGCCATTTGGGATCCAGGGCCAGCTCCAGACAGTAAATGCCACTTAATAAAAGGCAATGATTTTATTCCCCCCCCCCCCTCCACAACCCCCCCCCCCCCCCCACAACCCCCCCACTCCCGTATCTCCTTAAGTATCCAGCACTTCAGCCACACTCACCATCAATCATCGTCCAACAGCCATAAGTGACATCAATTTCCTGCTGTTACCAGAAAGCAGGGAGAGCTCTGTGTGTGTTCGTTCACGCGTGAACGTAAGTGTGTGTGTGTGTGTGTTCACACGTGAGTGTGTGTGTGTGTGTGTGTTCACACGTGAGTGTGTGTGTGTGTGTGTGTTCACACGTGAGTGTGTGTGTGTGTTCACACGTGAGTGTGTGTGTGTGTTCACACGTGAGTGTGTGTGTGTGTTCACACGTGAGTGTGTGTGTGTGTTCACACGTGAGTGTGTGTGTGTGTTCACACGTGAGTGTGTTCGTTCACGCGTGAGTGTGTTCGTTCACGCGTGAGTGTGTTCGTTCACGCGTGACTGTGTGTGTGTGTGTGTGTGTGTGTGTGTGTGTGTGTGTGTGTGTGTGTGTGTGTGTGTGTGTGTGTGTGTGTGTGTGTGTGTGTGTGTGTGTGTGTGTGAGTGTGTGTGTGTGTGTGTGTGTGTGTCGAGTCACCTAACATCATCGTACTATGATGAGAGGTCCCTGGAGTCTCCGAGAGTTTCACGGAGGAAGAGCAAAAGGTGAATCTATTGCCATTGTCCCAGGGTTAAGTCTGTCAGTCCTGCAGCCTCAAAATGTCTGCTGCATTTTGGGTGTGGGGGGGGGGGGGGGGGGGGGAAGCACAAGACGCACCTAAAGAATAGTGGGACACGGAACTAGTCCGAAGTTGGACGATAACTGACGTCAGACTCTACGGATGGATAGATGTTGGGAGGTGTAAAGGTACAGCAGGACAGACAGACTGTCTTCGTGCATGATGGATGGACAGATGTTGGGAGGCGTAAAGGTACAGCAGGACAGACATACTGTCTTCGTGCGTGACGGATGGACACAACACGTCAAGGAGGTCGCTGTGAGAATCATCTCCGTACTACACGAGACAAGAAAGCCTCGTTAAGAAAACAGACGAGCAGCTTGATAAAAACCCATAGCAGCGTATTTTCATCCTAGCTCCTGTGTTCATAAATCAGCATGTTGATTATGGCCCATCTCTCCCCCCCCGTGATACACTAATTAACGACAGGGATCAGGACCGCATGGAATTACAGCCAACACTAACGGCTGGTTAACACAGGGGATTGTGACAGATCTGTTACAGTCTGAGTGTGTGTGTGTGTGTGTGTGTGTGTGTGTGTCAAAGTTTTACCAACAGGCGCTACATCAAATAATAACCGCGTCTGTCATCGCAGCTATAAACAACAACAACAACAGGAAAAGAGAGAAGTCAGGCATGAAAAGCGTGACGCTACAGGGGTCGTCTACGGTGGCGTTTACAGTACGCAACACTACCCTCTCAACACACACTGTTCTGTTACCCACTCTGAACGTCCCCCCCCAACACCTTCAGGAAGTCACATGGTTCAGAGTAGGAAGTGTAGAACTTTGTCAAGTGCCAATCAAAAAAAAAATAAGTCCACAAACTACTGGGTCAGTGGAAACCCACATCACATGACAACCAGCAGCCAGTATTACCTCTGAATCAACGGGTGGGAGGGTGGATGGGACAATGGTTGGATGAAATGAAAGCAGGTATTGTTTGATGGAGTGGGTGTGGGGCGGAGGGTGTTTTACAGTAGTTGGTGGTTTAGAACGATGTGCTGTTGAATTGTGTTTTACAGTAGTTGGTGGTTTAGAACGATGTGCTGTTGAATTGTGTTTTACAGTAGTTGGTGGTTTAGAACGATGTGCTGTCGAATTGTGTTTTACAGTAGTTGGTGGTTTAGAACGATGTACTGTCGAATTGTGTTTTACAGTAGTTGGTGGTTTAGAACGATGTGCTGTTGAATTGTGTTTTACAGTAGTTGGTGGTTTAGAACGATGTGCTGTTGAATTGTGTTTTACAGTAGTTGGTGGTTTAGAACGATGTGCTGTTGAATTGTGTTTTACAGTAGTTGGTGGTTTAGAACGATGTGCTGTTGAATTGTGTTTTACAGTAATAGGTGGTTTAGAACGATGTGCTGTTGAATTGTGTTTTACAGTAATAGGTGGTTTAGAACGATGTGCTGTTGAATTGTGTTTTACAGTAGTTGGTGGTTTAGAACGATGTGCTGTTGAATTGTGTTTTACAGTAGTTGGTGGTTTAGAACGATGTGCTGTTGAATTGTGTTTTACAGTAGTTGGTGGTTTAGAACGATGTGCTGTTGAATTGTGTTTTACAGTAGTTGGTGGTTTAGAACGATGTGCTGTTGAATTGTGTTTTACAGTAATAGGTGGTTTAGAACGATGTGCTGTTGAATTGTGTTTTACAGTAATAGGTGGTTTAGAACGATGTGCTGTTGAATTGTGTTTTACAGTAGTTGGTGGTTTAGAACGATGTGCTGTTGAATTGTGTTTTACAGTAGTTGGTGGTTTAGAACGATGTGCTGTTGAATTGTGTTTTACAGTAGTTGGTGGTTTAGAACGATGTGCTGTTGAATTGTGTTTTACAGTAGTTGGTGGTTTAGAACGATGTGCTGTTGAATTGTGTTTTACAGTAGTTGGTGGTTTAGAACGATGTGCTGTTAGATGGGGTGTATAAGGTGTATGGAAACAGATTAACATACTGCTAGATGGGGTGTATAAGGTGTATGGAAACAGAGACAATACTGTTAGATGGGGTGTATAAGGTGTATGGAAACAGAGTAACATACTGTTAGGTGGGGTGTATAAGGTGTATTGAAACAGAGTAACATACTGTTAAATGTGGTGCATAAGGTGTATGGAAACAGTAACATAATGTTAGATGGGGTGTATAAGGTGTATGGAAACAGAGTAACATACTGTTAGATGGGGTGTATAAGGCGTATTGAAACAGAGTAACATACTGTTAGATGGGGTGTATAAGGTGTATGGAAACAGAGTAACATACTGTTAGATGGGGTGTATAAGGTGTACGGAAACAGAGTAACATACCGTTGGATGGGGTGTATAAGGTGTACGGAAACAGAGTAACATACTGTTGGATGCGCTGTATGGGCAGTGGGAGCAGGTCCTCTAGTTTACAGTTGAGGAACTCTGGTCTGGACTCCTGGAGCTTCTTAAACCTTCTAAAGGCTTTGTTCTTCTTTACCTGGAGCTGAGGACCGAGAACAGACCATTTAATATCACCCCGAGTCCTCCACTAAACAGATCTTTACCTGGAGCTGAGGACCGAGAACAGACCATCTAATATCACTCCGAGTCCTCCACTAAACAGATCTTTACCTGGAGCTGAGGACCGAGAACAGACCATCTAATATCACCCCGAGTCCTCCACTAAACAGATCTTTACCTGGAGCTGAGGACCGAGAACAGACCATTTAATATCACCCCGAGTCCTCCACTAAACAGATCTTTACCTGGAGCTGAGGACCGAGAACAGACCATCTAATATCACCCCGAGTCCTCCACTAAACAGATCTTTACCTGGAGCTGAGGACAGAGAACAGACCATCTAATATCACCCTGAGTCCTCCACTAAACAGAAGAGACCCGAAGAGTTGGACAGAGAACAGACACCATTTAATATCACCCTGAGTCCTCCACTAAACAGAGGAGACCGAAGAGTTGGACAGAGAACAGACACCATTTAATATCACCCTGAGTCCTCCACTAAACAGAGGAGACTGAAGAGTTGGACAGAGAACAGACACCATTTAATATCACCCTGAGTCCTCCACTAAACATGAGGAGACTGAAGAGTTGGACAGAGAACAGACACCATTTAATATCACCCTGAGTCCTCCACTAAACAGAGGAGACCGAAGAGTTGGACAGAGAACAGACACCATTTAATATCACCCTGAGTCCTCCACTAAACAGAGGAGACCGAAGAGTTGGACAGAGATAACTTCTCAGCCACTCAGAACAGAACATGCCAAAGGACAGTTTCTAAATCGAGGGCATGTCAACTCCCTCCAACTAGGGTCAGCTGCTGTGAACATCAACAACACTTCTGACAGCGCAAATCAGAACAATTGTTTGTAATTGATAGAATCCTGGTCTGAGACGGCAGGTCTCACCACACATATCTCCATCTCTCTACTGATGACAGATACCTGCTCCCCCCGCGCCGTCTGTCTGTCTGTCTGTCTGAGCGGCCGCGCCGCCGCCTGTCTGTCCGTCCGTCCGTCCACCGGCTGGCTGCGCCGCCTGTCTGTCTGTCTTTGAGGAGGCGTCGCCGTCTGTCTGTCTACGAGGAGGCGTCGCCGTCTGTCTGTCTACGAGGAGGCGTCGCCGTCTGTCTGTCTACGAGGAGGCGTCGCCGTCTGTCTGTCTACGAGGCCGCGTCGCCGTCTGTCTGTCTACGAGGAGGCGTCGCCGTCTGTCTGTCTACGTGGCCGCGTCGCCGTCTGTCTGTCTACGAGGCCGCGTCGCCGTCTGTCTGTCTACGAGGAGGCGTCACCGTCTGTCGGTCTACGAGGCCGCGTCGCCGTCTGTCTGTCTACGAGGAGGCGTCGCCGTCTGTCTGTCTGCGCCGCCTGTCTGTCTGCCCAGCCGCCTGTCTGTCCGCGCCGCCTGTCTGTCTGCCCAGCCGTCTGTCTGTCCGCGCCGCCGTCTGTCTGTCTGCGCCGTCTGTCTGTCTGCCCAGCCGCCTGTCTGTCCGCGCCGCCTGTCTGTCTGCCCAGCCGTCTGTCTGTCCGCGCCGCCGTCTGTCTGTCCGCGCCGTCTGTCTGTCCGCGCCGCCATCTGTCTGTCTGTCTGTCTGCGAGGCCGTCTGTCTGCGAGGCCGCACCGCCGTCTGTCTGTCTGCCCAGCCGTCTGTCTGTCCGCGCCGCCGTCTGTGTACTCCCCCCAACACCAATCACCTCTATGTCAGTCATTATCTCTCTGGGTTGGCAGTCAGAGTGGAGGAGGAAGTCTGTGTGTGAGAGTGACTGTGTGTGTGTGTGTGTTTGTGAGAACGTGCGTGATTGTGTTTGAGCACGCTCTCATTCAATAGGCATGTTGTAAATCATGTCAACATGAGCGTCAACAATACGACAGCAGAAAGAGAGACTCGTCTTGTCAACCATCAAAACAAGCATGGCTGCCGTAGGGCCCAAGAAAACCTGCGTTTGTGGACAGAATCACCTAATCCAGACATTACAAAAACGGAACGAAACAATATTTAAAACAATCTATTGAACTTCTTCCCAGAGAACCATAAGTATTGACCATAATGCATCAGCTCTCTGAAACGACACAGGAATTCCCCTGCCTGTGTGTGTGTGTGTGTGTGTGTGTGTGTGTGTGTGTGTGTGTGTCTACACTTTGTGTAACAGCCGTTAGAGATAATGTCAATGATTACCAGTCTTCTGGTAGAGCCGGAAAGGCTCAATTAAACAACAACACCTCTTAACCAATCAACAGTGTCTTCCTGGTGCACACTGCCCACAGCAACACCTCAGTCAAGTCAACAGTGTCTTCCTGGTGCACACTGACCACAACAACACCTCTTAACCAATCAACAGTGTCTTCCTGGTGCACACTGCCCACAGCAACACCTCAGTCAAGTCAACAATCTCTTCCTGGTGCACACTGACCACAGCAACACCTCTTAACCGATCAACAGTCTCTTCCTGGTGCACACTGACCACAGCAACACCTCTTAACCAATCAACAGTCTCTTCCTGGTGCACACTGACCACAGCAACACCTCTTAACCGATCAACAGTCTCTTCCTGGTGCACACTGACCACAGCAACACCTCTTAACCAATCAACAGTCTCTTCCTGGTGCACACTGACCACAGCAACACCTCAATCAAGTCAACAGTCTCTTCCTGGTGCACACTGACCACAGCAACACCTCTTAACCAATCAACAGTCTCTTCCTGGTGCACACTGACCACAGCAACACCTCAATCAAGTCAACAGTCTCTTCCTGGTGCACACTGACCACAGCAACACCTCAATCAAGTCAACAGTCTCTTCCTGGTGCACACTGACCACAGCAACACCTCTTAACCGATCATCAGTCTCTTCCTGGTGAACACTGACCACAGCAACACCTCTTAACCGATCAACAGTCTCTTCCTGGTGCACACTGACCACAGCAACACCTCTTAACCAATCAACAGTCTCTTCCTGGTGCACACTGACCACAGCAACACCTCTTAACCAATCAACGGTCTCTTCCTGGTGCACACTGACCACAGCAACACCTCTTAACCAATCAACGGCCTCTTCCTGGTGCACAGTGACCACAGCAACACCTCTTAACCAATCAACGGCCTCTTCCTGGTGCACACTGGAATTAAAGGGTAACTACATCCAAAAATCTAAATTTCTTAAATTTTTCCGAGACCTAAAAAACGGTCTCCTGATGTGGTTTAAACATTGTTGTGGACATAAAAATATCCATTTGTGTTTTTCTAAAAAAAATAATAAGAATCATTCTGAGAGCCAAAAACCTGGAAAACCCACTGAGTCGTACCGGGTGAAGGGGTGTGTGTGTGTATTTACACTGCGATGATGAGCTCAATGTGAGAGGAATCACTGATGAACACCAACACGAGGAAAACAGAAACTGACATCACTACGGAGCTACTAACATCACTACGGAGCTACTAACATCACTACGGAACTAACATCACTACGGAACTAACGTCACTACGGAGCTAACGTCACTACGGAGCTAACGTCACTACGGAGCTACTAACGTCACTACGGAGCTACTAACGTCACTACGGAGCTACTAACGTCACTACGGAGCTACTAACGTCACTACGGAGCTACTAACATCACTACGGAGCTACTAACATCACTACGGAGCTAACGTCACTACGGAGCTAACGTCACTACGGAGCTAACGTCACTACGGAGCTACTAACATCACTACGGAGCTACTAACATCACTACGGAGCTACTAACATCACTACGGAGCTACTAACATCACTACGGAGCTACTAACATCACTACGGAGCTAACGGCACTACGGAGCTACTAACATCACTACGGAGCTACTAACGTCACTACGGAGCTACTAACGTCACTACGGAGCTACTAACGTCACTACGGAGCTACTAACGTCACTACGGAGCTACTAACGTCACTACGGAGCTAACGTCACTACGGAGCTAACTTCACTACGGAGCTAACTTCACTACGGAGCTAACTTCACTACGGAGCTAACTTCACTACGGAGCTAACTTCACTACGGAGCTAACTTCACTACTACACTTTTTATTAATTGTTTCTATTTTCTACACTGTAGAATAATAGTGAAGACAACAAAACTATGAAATAACACATATGGAATCATGTAGTAACCAGAAAAGTGTAAAAAATAAATAAATCTAAATCTATTTTATATTTGAGATTCTTCTAAGTAGCCACCCTTTGCTTTGACAGCTTTGCACACTTGGCATTCTCTCAACCAGCTTCATGAAGTAGTCACCTGGAATGTATTTCAATTAACAGGTGTGTCTTCTTAAAAAGTTAATTTGTGAAATAGCTTTCCTTCTTAATAACCTCGTCGGGCTAGGGGGCAGTATTTTCATGTCCGGATGAAAAGCGTGCCCAAAGTAAACTGCCTGCTACTCAGGCCCAGAAGCTAGGATATGCATATAATTGGTAGATTTAGATAGAAAACACTCTAAAGTTTCTAAAACAGTGTAAAAACAAAGGGGGGTCAATGTAAATTGTCCGGAGGCCATTTGATTAATTGTTCAACAGTCTTATGTCTTGGGGGTAGAAGCTGTTAAGGAGCCTCTTGGTCCTAGACTTGGTGCTCCGGTACTGCTTGCCATGCGATAGCAGAGAGAACGGTCTATGACTGGGGTGGCTGGAGTCGGACAATTTTTTGGGCCTTCCTCTGACACCGCCTGGTATAGAGGTCCTGGATGGCAGGAAGCTTGGCCCCCGTGATGTACTGGGCCGTACGCACTACCCTCTGTGGTGCTTTGCTGTCGTAGGCCGAGCAGTTGCCATACCAGGCATTGATGCAACTGGTCAGGATACTCTTGATGCAGCTGTAGAAACTTTTGAGGATCTAAGGTGCCAAGCCAAATCTTTTCAGTCTCCTGAGGGGGAAAAGGTGTTGCGTGCCCTCTTCACGACTATCTTGATGTGTTTGGACCATGTTAGTTTGTTGGTGATGTGGACACCGAGGAACTTGACATTCTCGACCCGCTCCACTACAGCCCCGAGGATGTGAAAGTGGGCATGTTTTGTCATCCTTTTCCTGTAGTCCACAATCATTTCCTTTGTCTTGCTCACGTTGTTGCCCCTGGCACCACACTGCCAGGTCTCTGACCTCTCCCCTATAGGCTCGTCTCCTTGTTGTCGGCGATCAGGCCTACCACTGTTGTGTCGTCATGCAAACTTGATGATGGTGTTGAAGTCGTGCTTGGCCGTGCAGTCATGCAGTCATGCAGTCATGCAGTCATGCAGTCATGCAGTCATGCAGTTGTAGGTGAAAAGGGAGTACAGGACGGGACTAAGCACACATCCCTGAGGGGCCCCATGTTGAGGATGTGTTGTTGTTGTTGAGGATGTGTTGTTGTTGTTGTTGAGGATGTGTTGTTGTTGTTGAGGATGTGTTGTTGAGGATGTGTTGTTGTTGTTGAGGATGTGTTGTTGTTGAGGATGTGATGTTGATGTGTTGTTGTTGTTGAGGATGTGTTGTTGAGGATGTGTTGTTGTTGTTGTTGAGGATGTGTTGTTGAGGATGTGTTGTTGTTGTTGAGGATGTGTTGTTGAGGATGTGTTGTTGTTGTTGAGGATGTGTTGTTGAGGATGTGTTGTTGTTGTTGAGGATGTGTTGTTGCCTAACCTGACACCAGACGGGTGCAATAAAATGTGCAAATTAGGGTTCAGTGCCTTGCTCAAGGACGGATCTACACTTCTTTTAAGTGAAGCAAATCTGATGCACCCTATTACCTATTTAGTGCACTACTTTTGGTCTGGCCAAAAGGACAAAGCTAAATAAAAAGGCACAAAAAATGTGTCCTGTCCTCAGACCAACGTCGTCAACCAGACAGCGTCCCGTCCTCAGACCAAGGTCGTCAACCAGACAGCGTCCCGTCCTCAGACCAAGGTCGTCAACCAGACAGCGTCCCGTCCTCAGACCAAGGTCGTCAACCAGACAGCGTCCCGTCCTCAGACCAAGGTCGTCAACCAGACAGCGTCCCGTCCTCAGACCAAGGTCGTCAACCAGACAGCGTCCCGTCCTCAGACCAAGGTCGTCAACCAGACAGCGTCCCGTCCTCAGACCAAGGTCGTCAACCAGACAGCGTCCCGTCCTCAGACCAAGGTCGTCAACCAGACAGCGTCCCGTCCTCAGACCAAGGTCGTCAACCAGACAGCGTCCCGTCCTCAGACCAACGTCGTCAACCAGACAGCGTCCCGTCCTCAGACCAACGTCGTCAACCAGACAGCGTCCCGTCCTCAGACCAACGTCGTCAACCAGACAGCGTCCCGTCCTCAGACCAAGGTCGTCAACCAGACAGCGTCCCGTCCTCAGACCAAGGTCGTCAACCAGACAGCGTCCCGTCCTCAGACCAACGTCGTCAACCAGACAGCGTCCCGTCCTCAGACCAACGTCGTCAACCAGACGTGTCCTGTCCTCAGACCAACGTTGTATGGGGTGGTCTATATGGTCTTATACAGTCCTGTATGGGGTGGTCTATATGGTCTTAACCAGTCCTGTATGGGGTGGTCTATATGGTCTTATACAGTCCTGTGTGGGGTGGTCTATATGGTCTTAACCAGTCCTGTATGGGGTGGTCTATACGGTCCTGTATGGGGTGGTCTATACGGTCCTGTATGGGGTGGTCTATACGGTCCTGTATGGGGTGGTCTATACGGTCCTGTATGGGGTGGTCTATACGGTCCTGTATGGGGTGGTCTATACGGTCCTGTATGGGGTGGTCTATACGGTCCTGTATGGGGTGGTCTATATGGTCTTAACCAGTCCTGTATGGGGTGGTCTATATGGTCTTAACCAGTCCTGTATGGGGTGGTCTTAACCAGTCCTGTATGGGGTGGTCTATACGGTCCTGTATGGGGTGGTCTATACGGTCCTGTATGGGGTGGTCTATACGGTCCTGTATGGGGTGGTCTATACGGTCCTGTATGGGGTGGTCTATATGGTCTTATACAGTCCTGTATGGGGTGGTCTATATGGTCTTATACAGTCCTGTATGGGGTGGTCTATATGGTCTTAACCAGTCCTGTATGGGGTGGTATATATGGTCTTATACAGTCCTGTATGGGGTGGTCTATATGGTCTTATACAGTCCTTTATGGGGTGGTGGTCTATATGGTCTTATACAGTCCTGTATGGGGTGGTCTATATGGTCTTAACCAGTCCTGTATGGGGTGGTCTATATGGTCTTATACAGTCCTGTATGACAGCTCTGAACACAGCTCTGAGTTGTTGTTCACAACAATACAATAAGAAGTGGTGTTCTCACCGGAACACAGAACCTCACAGGGTTCTGAGAGTTGTTGTTCACAACAATACAATAAGAAGTGGTGTTCTCACCGGAACACAGAACCTCACAGGGTTCTGAGAGTTGTTGTTCACAACGATACAATAAGAAGTGGTGTTCTCACCGGAACACAGAACCTCACAGGGTTCTGAGAGTTGTTGTTCACAACAATACAATAAGAAGTGGTGTTCTCACCGGAACACAGAACCTCACAGGGTTCTGAGAGTTGTTGTTCACAACAATACAATAAGAAGTGGTGTTCTCACCGGAACACAGAACCTCACAGGGTTCTGAGAGTTGTTGTTCACAACAATACAATAAGAAGTGTTCTCACCGGAACACAGAACCTCACAGGGTTCTGAGAGTTGTTGTTCACAACGATACAATAAGAAGTGGTGTTCTCACCGGAACACAGAACCTCACAGGGTTCTGAGAGTTGTTGTTCACAACGATACAATAAGAAGTGTTCTCACCGGAACACAGAACCTCACAGGGTTCTGAGAGTTGCTGCTCACAACAATACAATAAGAAGTGTTCTTACCGCCAGGACCTTGCTGGCGTTCTGGATGTTGTCTACGTAGGTAACGTAGTGGTGGAGGTGAGGACAGAAGTCATCAAATCCACGGCCCAAGTCCCCGTTCTCCAGACGGACCAACAACGTCCTGCAGAGTAGAGAGAGAGAGAGACAATTAACAATGATGATCAGCATCGACAACACATCCTCATGCAAGATAACATGTCAAGATAATCACAATATAGTATTGGCAACTAAGCATTCTGGGAATATCGTGACGTCCCCGGAAATACCCAGCCCTAGAAATATCGCAATGGACATCACAGTACGATATTCTCACATAACTTAGATGCCGATACGACATGTAAATCACATTCTACATGTAAATCACATTCTGCATGTAAATCACATTCTACATGTAAATCACATTCTACATGTAAATCACATTCTACATGTAAATCACATTCTACATGTAAATCACATTCTACATGTAAATCACATTCTGCATGTAAATCACATTCTGCATGTAGATCCGATTCTATACATAGAGTCAATTCTACATGTAGAGTCGACTAGCGCTATCAATCTGATGCCAAATCCATATTTGGAGTAAAAGTATCATTATAATGTCGTCGAAAATAATATTGTGATATGCAACAGCATCGATCTCCCCCCCCACCCCCCCATCACTAAATATTACCACATAGAACCGTCTGATCACCACAGTAACAAATAACATGAATAAATTAAAAGAGTGCTCAACAATTAGACATGTACAACTCCTGACTGCACTGGTCTAATGATGTTCCCAGAGACATTACATCCTCACGTCGCTGGAAAGAAGGAGCTCGGAAGTTGATTTAAATAGATTGCAATGAAAGCATCGGGCCAAGGTAGACCTGTTGGTAATCAGAAGACTCAGAGACAGCCAGGAGACACACACACACAGCCAGGAGAGAGAGAGACACACACAGCCAGGAGACACACACACACACAGCCAGGAGAGAGAGACACACACAGCCAGGAGAGAGAGACACACACAGCCAGGAGACACACACACACACAGCCAGGAGAGAGAGACACACACACAGCCAGGACACACACACACACACAGCCAGGAGAGACACACACACACACACACAGCCAGGAGAGAGAGACACACACAGCCAGGAGACACAAGCGCGCGCACACACACACACACTAGAAACGCACACACACTTAGCAGGAGAGAGAGACACAAGCGCGCGCACACACACACACACACACTTAGCAGGAGAGTCGGGCTAACGAGGGCAAAGGGCAAGAAAACCATGTTTCCGTTTCTTCCCTCGTCTCACAGCCAGAGGATATTATGATAAATATAAAGCTACAAATTACAACTTCCAGACTGTTTTTCAGGGTGATTAAATAGTCTGGCCGTCAGGAAGAAAGAGAACGAGAAGATCGGAGGGGAGAGTAGAGTGGAAGGGAGGAGAATAGAGTAGTGGGGAAGGGAGGAGGAGAGGAAAGGGAGGAGGAGAGAGGGAGGAAAGGGAGGAGGAGAGAGGGAGGAAAGGTAGGAGGAGAGAGGGAGTAAAGGTAGGAGGAGAGAGGGAGGAAAGGTAGGAGGAGAGAGGGAGGAGGAGAGAGGGAGGAAAGGGAGGAGGAGAGAGGGAGGAAAGGTAGGAGGAGAGAGGGAGGAAAGGTAGGAGGAGAGAGGGAGGAAAGGGAGGAGGAGAGAGGGAGGAAAGGGAGGAGGAGAGAGGGAGGAGGAGAGAGGGAGGAAAGGGAGGAGGAGAATAGAGAGTGGAAGGGAGGAGGAGAATAGAGAGTGGAAGGGAGGAGGAGAATAGAGAGTGGAAGGGAGGAGGAGAATAGAGAGTGGAAGGAAGGAGGAGAATAGAGAGTGGAAGGGAGGAGGAGAATAGAGAGTGGAAGGAAGGAGGAGAATAGAGAGTGGAAGGGAGGAGGAGAATAGAGAGTGGAAGGGAGGAGGAGAATAGAGAGTGGAAGGGAGGAGGAGAATAGAGAGTGGAAGGAAGGAGGAGAATAGAGAGTGGAAGGGAGGAGGAGAATAGAGAGTGGAAGGGAGGAGGAGAATAGAGAGTGGAAGGAAGGAGGAGAATAGAGAGTGGAAGGGAGGAGGAGAATAGAGAGTGGAAGGAAGGAGGAGAATAGAGAGTGGAAGGGAGGAGGAGAATAGAGAGTGGAAGGGAGGAGGAGAATATAGAGTGGAAGGGAGGAGGAGAATATAGAGTGGAAGGGAGGAGGAGAATAGAGAGTGGAAGGGAGGAGGAGAATATAGAGTGGAAGGGAGGAGGAGAATAGAGAGTGGAAGGGAGGAGGAGAATAGAGAGTGGAAGGAAGGAGGAGAATAGAGAGTGGAAGGGAGGAGGAGAATAGAGAGTGGAAGGGAGGAGGAGAATAGAGAGTGGAAGGGAGGAGGAGAATAGAGAGTGGAAGGGAGGAGGAGAATAGAGAGTGGAAGGGAGGAGGAGAATAGAGAGTGGAAGGGAGGAGGAGAATAGAGAGTGGAAGGGAGGAGGAGAATAGAGAGTGGAAGGGAGGAGGAGAATAGAGAGTGGAAGGAAGGAGGAGAATAGAGAGTGGAAGGGAGGAGGAGAATAGAGAGTGGAAGGGAGGAGGAGAATAGAGAGTGGAAGGGAGGAGGAGAATAGAGAGTGGAAGGGAGGAGGAGAATAGAGAGTGGAAGGGAGGAGGAGAATAGAGAGTGGAAGGGAGGAGGAGAATAGAGAGTGGAAGGGAGGAGGAGAATAGAGAGTGGAAGGAAGGAGGAGAATAGAGAGTGGAAGGAAGGAGGAGAATAGAGAGTGGAAGGGAGGAGGAGAATAGAGAGTGGAAGGAAGGAGGAGAATAGAGAAGTAGTTATCGATCACACACATAAAACAAAAAGAAAGCAGAACTTTGTCTCAGGTTTTCAACAGTGAAAAGGATGTTACTCCCGTCACCCTGGATACAGTTTGATCTGTATCACACTACAAATCACACCACATTACATCCTCATTAAACTCCCCAGACACACCTGGGAGGGAATATCAATCTCTCCAAATAGCTTTGTGATTCTGCTCTAGTTCCTCTGGGTGACGCGACGCTGTCTTTGGCGTTGGTCATTACAGTCTGTTACAGTGGAACAGGGAGGAGGGATAATTAGCTTTTTCCATCTACATACTATCACCGTCTTGGTCACAACTCCTCATAAACTGCCTGAACCATGATGAACGGCACGGGAGGATCATCAACACACTAAATATTCCTACATATAAATATATAAGTCGGCTAGTGTTTAATTACAGTGGAATTCCTGATTAGTGTGCGGTGTTGTTCCCCTGGAGGAAAGTCAATTTTTTTTTAAAAACAGGATGTGAACTGAGTTATACCTTCCTTCCTACATTTACCACACACACACTACACCCAACGATACAGACATGATACCTGACAGAAAAGCCTGTTATCATTCCTCTAAATCAACACACTACGCCCACGTGGAGTGCAATGTAATGATCGGCGTCCAAAAATGCAGATTTACGATTTTCAAGTTTTCATAACATTGGCCCGAATGTAAAAAACGGTCGACCTCCACACCCCAAAGTGCTCACTCCTCCCCAACTCACAGCTGTCATGGTGACTGGTACCAGTCTGTGTCTCTTCTCCTCCCAGAGGATCCCTGACGTCTGACCTGACCTCTACCCCAAAGTGCTCACTCCTCCCCAGCTCACAGCTGTCATGGTGACTGGTACCAGTCTGTGTCTCTTCTCCTCCCAGAGGATCCCTGACGTCTGACCTGACCTCTACCCCAAAGTGCTCACTCCTCCCCAACTCACAGCTGTCATGGTGACTGGTACCAGTCTGTGTCTCTTCTCCTCCCAGAGGATCCCTGACGTCTGACCTGACCTCTACCCCAAAGTGCTCACTCCTCCCCAACTCACAGCTGTCATGGTGACTGGTACCAGTCTGTGTCTCTTCTCCTCCCAGAGGATCCCTGACGTCTGACCTGACCTCTACCCCAAAGTGCTCACTCCTCCCCAACTCACAGCTGTCATGATGACTGGTACCAGTCTGTGTCTCCTCTCCTCCCAGAGGATCCCTGATGTCTGACAATAACATATCCTGACATAATATAAACGTAATGCATTACCCTCTCTCCCTCAGTGACATATCCTGACATAATGTAAACGTAATACATTACCCTCTCTCCCTCAGTGACATATCTTGACATAATGTAATGCATTACCCTCTCCCCCTCAGTGACATATCCTGACATAATGTAAACGTAATACATTACCCTCTCTCCCTCAGTGACATATCCTGACATAATGTAAACGTAATACATTACCGTCTCTCCCTCAGTGACATATCCTGACATAATGTAAACGTAATACATTACCGTCTCTCCCTCAGTGACATATCTTGACATAATGTAATACATTACCCTCTCTCCCTCAGTGACATATCCTGACATAATGTAAACGTAATGCATTACCCTCTCTCCCTCAGTGACATATCCTGACATAATGTAAACGTAATACATTACCGTCTCTCCCTCAGTGACATATCCTGACATAATGTAAACGTAATACATTACCGTCTCTCCCTCAGTGACATATCCTGACATAATGTAATGCATTACCCTCTCCCTCAGTGACATATCCTGACATAATGTAAACGTAATACATTACCGTCTCTCCCTCAGTGACATATCCTGACATAATGTAAACGTAATACATTACCGTCTCTCCCTCAGTGACATATCCTGACATAATGTAAACGTTATACATTACCCTCTCCCTCAGTGACATATCCTGACATAATGTAAACGTAATACATTACCATCTCTCCCTCAGTGACATGAATAAGTGTGTTTCATATTCTCAGAGCCCCTCAGCAGCCTCCGCTGATAGAGACGCACCAGTTTATCCAATACAGTCACACTCTACCGCGTCCAAAATGACACCCTATTCCCTTTATAGAGCACTACATTCGACCAGGGCCCACAGTGCACTATATAGGGAGTGGTTTGGGACATGCCCTCAGTAATACACCCCTCTGTCTTCATCATGCCACTCTCAGGAAGAAAGCCTGTCAGTCTCAGAGTGGAGATGAGGACCTGTGGGACTCAACACCTGATCATTATTCAACACAGTACGACGCTCATTCTGTGAAGCTATAAACCACATGATTAAATAGAACACGACTATGTTGTAATGTCTACGGCTCTATTGGAACCATGCGGAACACAGAACCCTACCAACACTCTAGAACACGACTATGTTGTAATGTCTACAGCTCTATTGGAACCACACGGAACACAGAACCCTACCAACACTCTAGAACACGACTATGTTGTAATGTCTACGGCTCTATTGGAACCATATTCCATACGGAACACGGAACACTACCAACACGACTATGTTGTAATGTCTACGGCTCTATTGGAACCATATTCCATACGGAACACGGAACACTACCAACACTCTAGAACACGACTATGTTGTAATGTCTACGGCTCTATTGGAACCATACGGAACACAGAACCCTACCAAAACTCTAGAACACGACTATGTTGTAATGTCTACGGCTCTATTGGAACCATGCGGAACACAGAACCCTACCAACACTCTAGAACACGACTATGTTGTAATGTCTACGGCTCTATTGGAACCATGCGGAACACAGAACACTACCAACACTCTAGAACACGACTATGTTGTAATGTCTACGGCTCTATTGGAACCATACGGAACACAGAACACTACCAACACTCTAGAACACGACTATGTTGTAATGTCTACGGCTCTATTGGAACCACGCGGAACACAGAACCCTACCAACACTCTAGAACACGACTATGTTGTAATGTCTACGGCTCTATTGGAACCATATTCCATACGGAACACAGAACCCTACCAACACTCTAGAACACGACTATGTTGTAATGTCTACGGCTCTATTGGAACCATACGGAACACAGAACACTACCAACACTCTAGAACACGACTATGTTGTAATGTCTACAGCTCTATTGGAACCATACGGAACACAGAACACTACCAACACTCTAGAACACGACTATGTTGTAATGTCTACGGCTCTATTGGAACCACACGGAACACAGAACCCTACCAACACTCTAGAACACGACTATGTTGTAATGTCTACGGCTCTATTGGAACCATATTCCATACGGAACACTACCAACACTCTAGAACACGACTATGTTGTAATGTCTACGGCTCTATTGGAACCATATTCCATATGGAACACAGAACACTACCAACACTCTAGAACACGACTATGTTGTGATGTCTACGGCTCTATTGGAACCATACGGAACACAGAACACTACCAACACTCTAGAACACGACTATGTTGTAATGTCTACGGCTCTATTGGAACCATGCGGAACACAGAACACTACCAACACTCTAGAACACGACTATGTTGTAATGTCTACGGCTCTATTGGAACCATACGGAACACAGAACACTACCAACACTCTAGAATACGACTATGTTGTAATGTCTACGGCTCTATTGGAACCATATTCCATACGGAACACGGAACACTACCAACACTCTAGAACACGACTATGTTGTAATGTCTACGGCTCTATTGGAACCATACGGAACACGGAACACTACCAACACTCTAAAACACGACTATGTTGTAATGTCTACGGCTCTATTGGAACAATATTCCATATGGAACACGGAACACTACCAACACGACTATGTTGTAATGTCTACAGCTCTATTGGAACCACACGGAACACAGAACCCTACCAACACTCTAGAACAGGACTATGTTGTAATGTCTACGGCTCTATTGGAACCATATTCCATACGGAACACGGAACACTACCAACACTCTAGAACACGACTATGTTGTAATGTCTACAGCTCTATTGGAACCACACGGAACACAGAACCCTACCAACACTCTAGAACACGACTATGTTGTAATGTCTACGGCTCTATTGGAACCATATTCCATACGGAACACGGAACACTACCAACACTCTAGAACACGACTATGTTGTAATGTCTACGGCTCTATTGGAACCATATTCCATACGGAACACAGAACACTACCAACACTCTAGAACACGACTATGTTGTAATGTCTACGGCTCTATTGGAACCATATTCCATACGGAACACGGAACACTACCAACACTCTAGAACACGACTATGTTGTAATGTCTACGGCTCTATTGGAACCATATTCCATACGGAACACAGAACACTACCAACACTCTAGAACACGACTATGTTGTAATGTCTACGGCTCTATTGGAACCATACGGAACACGGAACACTACCAACACTCTAGAACACGACTATGTTGTAATGTCTACGGCTCGATTGGAACCATATTCCATACGGAACACAGAACCCTACCAACACTCTAGAACACGACTATGTTGTAATGTCTACGGCTCTATTGGAACCATACGGAACACGGAACACTACCAACACTCTAGAACACGACTATGTTGTAATGTCTACGGCTCTATTGGAACCATATTCCATACGGAACACGGAACACTACCAACACTCTAGAACACGACTATGTTGTAATGTCTACGGCTCTATTGGAACCATATTCCATATGGAACACAGAACCCTACCAACACTCTAGAACACGACTATGTTGTAATGTCTACGGCTCTATTGGAACCATATTCCATACGGAACACGGAACACTACCAACACTCTAGAAAACGACTATGTTGTAATGTCTACGGCTCTATTGGAACCATATTCCATACGGAACACGGAACACTACCAACACTCTAGAACACGACTATGTTGTAATGTCTACGGCTCTATTGGAACCATACGGAACACAGAACACTACCAACACTCTAGAACACGACTATGTTGTAATGTCTACGGCTCTATTGGAACCATATTCCATACGGAACACAGAACCCTACCAACACTCTAGAACACGACTATGTTGTAATGTCTACGGCTCTATTGGAACCATACGGAACACGGAACACTACCAACACTCTAGAACACGACTATGTTGTAATGTCTACGGCTCTATTGGAACCATATTCCATATGGAACACGGAACACTACCGACACTCTAGAACACGACTATGTTGTAATGTCTACGGCTCTATTGGAACCATATTCCATACGGAACACTACCAACACTCTAGAACACGACTATGTTGTAATGTCTACGGCTCTATTGGAACCATACGGAACACAGAACACTACCAACACTCTAGAACACGACTATGTTGTAATGTCTACGGCTCTATTGGAACCATATTCCATACGGAACACGGAACACTACCAACACTCTAGAACACGACTATGTTGTAATGTCTACGGCTCTATTGGAACCATATTCCATACGGAACACTACCAACACTCTAGAACACGACTATGTTGTAATGTCTACGGCTCTATTGGAACCATATTCCATACGGAACACGGAACACTACCAACACTCTAGAACACGACTATGTTGTAATGTCTACGGCTCTATTGGAACCATACGGAACACAGAACACTACCAACACTCTAGAACACGACTATGTTGTAATGTCTACGGCTCTATTGGAACCATATTCCATACGGAACACAGAACCCTACCAACACTCTAGAACACGACTATGTTGTAATGTCTACGGCTCTATTGGAACCATACGGAACACGGAACACTACCAACACTCTAGAACACGACTATGTTGTAATGTCTACGGCTCTATTGGAACCATATTCCATATGGAACACGGAACACTACCGACACTCTAGAACACGACTATGTTGTAATGTCTACGGCTCTATTGGAACCATATTCCATACGGAACACTACCAACACTCTAGAACACGACTATGTTGTAATGTCTACGGCTCTATTGGAACCATATTCCATACGGAACACGGAACACTACCAACACTCTAGAACACGACTATGTTGTAATGTCTACGGCTCTATTGGAACCATACGGAACACGGAACACTACCAACACTCTAAAACACGACTATGTTGTAATGTCTACGGCTCTATTGGAACAATATTCCATATGGAACACGGAACACTACCAACACGACTATGTTGTAATGTCTACAGCTCTATTGGAACCACACGGAACACAGAACCCTACCAACACTCTAGAACAGGACTATGTTGTAATGTCTACGGCTCTATTGGAACCATATTCCATACGGAACACGGAACACTACCAACACTCTAGAACACGACTATGTTGTAATGTCTACAGCTCTATTGGAACCACACGGAACACAGAACCCTACCAACACTCTAGAACACGACTATGTTGTAATGTCTACGGCTCTATTGGAACCATATTCCATACGGAACACGGAACACTACCAACACTCTAGAACACGACTATGTTGTAATGTCTACGGCTCTATTGGAACCATATTCCATACGGAACACAGAACACTACCAACACTCTAGAACACGACTATGTTGTAATGTCTACGGCTCTATTGGAACCATATTCCATACGGAACACGGAACACTACCAACACTCTAGAACACGACTATGTTGTAATGTCTACGGCTCTATTGGAACCATATTCCATACGGAACACAGAACACTACCAACACTCTAGAACACGACTATGTTGTAATGTCTACGGCTCTATTGGAACCATACGGAACACGGAACACTACCAACACTCTAGAACACGACTATGTTGTAATGTCTACGGCTCGATTGGAACCATATTCCATACGGAACACAGAACCCTACCAACACTCTAGAACACGACTATGTTGTAATGTCTACGGCTCTATTGGAACCATACGGAACACGGAACACTACCAACACTCTAGAACACGACTATGTTGTAATGTCTACGGCTCTATTGGAACCATATTCCATACGGAACACGGAACACTACCAACACTCTAGAACACGACTATGTTGTAATGTCTACGGCTCTATTGGAACCATATTCCATATGGAACACAGAACCCTACCAACACTCTAGAACACGACTATGTTGTAATGTCTACGGCTCTATTGGAACCATATTCCATACGGAACACGGAACACTACCAACACTCTAGAACACGACTATGTTGTAATGTCTACGGCTCTATTGGAACCATACGGAACACAGAACACTACCAACACTCTAGAACACGACTATGTTGTAATGTCTACGGCTCTATTGGAACCATATTCCATACGGAACACAGAACCCTACCAACACTCTAGAACACGACTATGTTGTAATGTCTACGGCTCTATTGGAACCATACGGAACACGGAACACTACCAACACTCTAGAACACGACTATGTTGTAATGTCTACGGCTCTATTGGAACCATATTCCATATGGAACACGGAACACTACCGACACTCTAGAACACGACTATGTTGTAATGTCTACGGCTCTATTGGAACCATATTCCATACGGAACACTACCAACACTCTAGAACACGACTATGTTGTAATGTCTACGGCTCTATTGGAACCATACGGAACACAGAACACTACCAACACTCTAGAACACGACTATGTTGTAATGTCTACGGCTCTATTGGAACCATATTCCATACGGAACACGGAACACTACCAACACTCTAGAACACGACTATGTTGTAATGTCTACGGCTCTATTGGAACCATATTCCATACGGAACACTACCAACACTCTAGAACACGACTATGTTGTAATGTCTACGGCTCTATTGGAACCATATTCCATACGGAACACGGAACACTACCAACACTCTAGAACACGACTATGTTGTAATGTCTACGGCTCTATTGGAACCATACGGAACACAGAACACTACCAACACTCTAGAACACGACTATGTTGTAATGTCTACGGCTCTATTGGAACCATATTCCATACGGAACACAGAACCCTACCAACACTCTAGAACACGACTATGTTGTAATGTCTACGGCTCTATTGGAACCATACGGAACACGGAACACTACCAACACTCTAGAACACGACTATGTTGTAATGTCTACGGCTCTATTGGAACCATATTCCATATGGAACACGGAACACTACCGACACTCTAGAACACGACTATGTTGTAATGTCTACGGCTCTATTGGAACCATATTCCATACGGAACACTACCAACACTCTAGAACACGACTATGTTGTAATGTCTACGGCTCTATTGGAACCATACGGAACACAGAACACTACCAACACTCTAGAACACGACTATGTTGTAATGTCTACGGCTCTATTGGAACCATACGGAACACAGAACACTACCAACACTCTAGAACATGACTATGTTGTAATGTCTACGGCTCTATTGGAACCATATTCCATACGGAACACGGAACACTACCAACACTCTAGAACACGACTATGTTGTAATGTCTACGGCTCTATTGGAACCATATTCCATACGGAACACTACCAACACTCTAGAACACGACTATGTTGTAATGTCTACGGCTCTATTGGAACCATACGGAACACAGAACACAACCAACACTCTAGAACACGACTATGTTGTAATGTCTACGGCTCTATTGGAACCATATTCCATATGGAACACGGAACACAACCAACACTCTAGAACACGACTATGTTGTAATGTCTACGGCTCTATTGGAACCATATTCCATATGGAACACGGAACACTACCAACACTCTAGAACACAACTATGTTGTAATGTCTACGGCTCTATTGGAACCATATTCCATACGGAACACTACCAACACTCTAGAACACGACTATGTTGTAATGTCTACGGCTCTATTGGAACCATACGGAACACAGAACACTACCAACACTCTAGAACACGACTATGTTGTAATGTCTACGGCTCTATTGGAACCATACGGAACACAGAACCCTACCAACACTCTAGAACACGACTATGTTGTAATGTCTACGGCTCTATAGGAACCATGCGGAACACAGAACACTACCAACACTCTAGAACACGACTATGTTGTAATGTCTACGGCTCTATTGGAACCATATTCCATACGGAACACAGAACACTACCAACACTCTAGAACACGACTATGTTGTAATGTCTACGGCTCTATTGGAACCATATTCCATATGGAACACAGAACACTACCAACACTCTAGAACACGACTATGTTGTAATGTCTACGGCTCTATTGGAACCATACGGAACACAGAACCCTACCAACACTCTAGAACACGACTATGTTGTAATGTCTACGGCTCTATTAGAACCATATTCCATACGGAACACGGAACACTACCAACACTCTAGAACACGACTATGTTGTAATGTCTACGGCTCTATTGGAACCATACGGAACACGGAACACTACCAACACTCTAGAACACGACTATGTTGTAATGTCTACGGCTCTATTGGAACCATATTCCATACGGAACACGGAACACTACCAACACTCTAGAACACGACTATGTTGTAATGTCTACGGCTCTATTGGAACCATACGGAACACGGAACACTACCAACACTCTAGAACACGACTATGTTGTAATGTCTACGGCTCTATTGGAACCATATTCCATACGGAACACGGAACACTACCAACACTCTAGAACTCGACTATGTTGTAATGTCTACGGCTCTATTGGAACCATATTCCATACGGAACACAGAACCCTACCAACACTCTAGAACACGACTATGTTGTAATGTCTACGGCTCTATTGGAACCATACGGAACACGGAACACTACCAACACTCTAGAACACGACTATGTTGTAATGTCTACGGCTCTATTGGAACCATATTCCATACGGAACACGGAACACTACCAACACTCTAGAACATGACTATGTTGTAATGTCTACGGCTCTATTGGAACCATATTCCATATGGAACACAGAACCCTACCAACACTCTAGAACACGACTATGTTGTAATGTCTACGGCTCTATTGGAACCATATTCCATACGGAACACGGAACACTACCAACACTCTAGAAAACGACTATGTTGTAATGTCTACGGCTCTATTGGAACCATATTCCATACGGAACACGGAACACTACCAACACTCTAGAACACGACTATGTTGTAATGTCTACGGCTCTATTGGAACCATACGGAACACAGAACACTACCAACACTCTAGAACACAACTATGTTGTAATGTCTACGGCTCTATTGGAACCATATTCCATACGGAACACAGAACCCTACCAACACTCTAGAACATGACTATGTTGTAATGTCTACGGCTCCATTGGAACCATACGGAACACGGAACACTACCAACACTCTAGAACACGACTATGTTGTAATGTCTACGGCTCTATTGGAACCATATTCCATATGGAACACGGAACACTACCGACACTCTAGAACACGACTATGTTGTAATGTCTACGGCTCTATTGGAACCATACGGAACACAGAACACTACCAACACTCTAGAACACGACTATGTTGTAATGTATACGGCTCTATTGGAACAATATTCCATATGGAACACGGAACACTACCAACACTCTAGAACACGACTATGTTGTAATGTCTACGGCTCTATTGGAACCATATTCCATACGGAACACAGAACACTACCAACACTCTAGAACACGACTATGTTGTAATGTCTACGGCTCTATTGGAACCATACGGAACACAGAACACTACCAACACTCTAGAACACGACTATGGTGTAATGTCTACGGCTCTATTGGAACCATATTCCATATGGAACACGGAACACTACCAACACTCTAGAACACGACTATGTTGTAATGTCTACGGCTCTATTGGAACCATATTCCATACGGAACACGGAACACTACCAACACTCTAGAACACGACTATGTTGTAATGTCTACGGCTCTATTGGAACCATATTCCATACGGAACACTACCAACACTCTAGAACACGACTATGTTGTAATGTCTACGGCTCTATTGGAACCATACGGAACACAGAACACAACCAACACTCTAGAACACGACTATGTTGTAATGTCTACGGCTCTATTGGAACCATATTCCATATGGAACACGGAACACTACCAACACTCTAGAACACGACTATGTTGTAATGTCTACGGCTCTATTGGAACCATATTCCATACGGAACACGGAACACTACCAACACTCTAGTACACGACTATGTTGTAATGTCTACGGCTCTATTGGAACCATACGGAACACAGAACACTACCAACACTCTAGAACACGACTATGTTGTAATGTCTACGGCTCTATTGGAACCATACGGAACACGGAACACTACCAACACTCTAAAACACGACTATGTTGTAATGTCTACGGCTCTATTGGAACAATATTCCATATGGAACACGGAACACTACCAACACTCTAGAACACGACTATGTTGTAATGTCTACAGCTCTATTGGAACCACACGGAACACAGAACCCTACCAACACTCTAGAACAGGACTATGTTGTAATGTCTACGGCTCTATTGGAACCATATTCCATACGGAACACGGAACACTACCAACACTCTAGAACACGACTATGTTGTAATGTCTACAGCTCTATTGGAACCACACGGAACACAGAACCCTACCAACACTCTAGAACACGACTATGTTGTAATGTCTACGGCTCTATTGGAACCATATTCCATACAGAACACGGAACACTACCAACACTCTAGAACACGACTATGTTGTAATGTCTACGGCTCTATTGGAACCATACGGAACACAGAACACTACCAACACTCTAGAACACGACTATGTTGTAATGTCTACGGCTCTATTGGAACCATATTCCATACGGAACACTACCAACACTCTAGAACACGACTATGTTGTAATGTCTACGGCTCTATTGGAACCATATTCCATATGGAACACGGAACACTACCAACACTCTAGAACACGACTATGTTGTAATGTCTACGGCTCTATTGGAACCATACGGAACACGGAACACTACCAACACTCTAGAACACGACTATGTTGTAATGTCTACGGCTCTATTGGAACCATACGGAACACGGAACACTACCAACACTCTAGAACACGACTATGTTGTAATGTCTACGGCTCTATTGGAACCATATTCCATACGGAACACGGAATACTACCAACACTCTAGAACACGACTATGTTGTAATGTCTACGGCTCTATTGGAACCATACGGAACACGGAACACTACCAACACTCTAGAACACGACTATGTTGTAATGTCTACGGCTCTATTGGAACCATATTCCATACGGAACACGGAACACTACCAACACTCTAGAACACGACTATGTTGTAATGTCTACGGCTCTATTGGAACCATATTCCATATGGAACACAGAACCCTACCAACACTCTAGAACACGACTATGTTGTAATGTCTACGGCTCTATTGGAACCATATTCCATACGGAACACGGAACACTACCAACACTCTAGAAAACGACTATGTTGTAATGTCTACGGCTCTATTGGAACCATATTCCATACGGAACGCGGAACACTACCAACACTCTAGAACACGACTATGTTGTAATGTCTACGGCTCTATTGGAACCATACGGAACACAGAACACTACCAACACTCTAGAACACGACTATGTTGTAATGTCTACGGCTCTATTGGAACCATATTCCATACGGAACACAGAACCCTACCAACACTCTAGAACACGACTATGTTGTAATGTCTACGGCTCTATTGGAACCATACGGAACACAGAACACTACCAACACTCTAGAACACGACTATGTTGTAATGTCTACGGCTCTATTGGAACCATATTCCATACGGAACACGGAACACTACCAACACTCTAGAACACGACTATGTTGTAATGTCTACGGCTCTATTGGAACCATACGGAACACGGAACACTACCAACACTCTAGAACACGACTATGTTGTAATGTCTACGGCTCTATTGGAACCATATTCCATACGGAACACGGAACACTACCAACACTCTAGAACACGACTATGTTGTAATGTCTACGGCTCTATTGGAACCATACGGAACACGGAACACTACCAACACTCTAGAACACGACTATGTTGTAATGTCTACGGCTCTATTGGAACCATATTCCATACGGAACACGGAACACTACCAACACTCTAGAACACGACTATGTTGTAATGTCTACGGCTCTATTGGAACCATATTCCATACGGAACACAGAACCCTACCAACACTCTAGAACACGACTATGTTGTAATGTCTACGGCTCTATTGGAACCATACGGAACACGGAACACTACCAACACTCTAGAACACGACTATGTTGTAATATCTACGGCTCTATTGGAACCATATTCCATACGGAACACGGAACACTACCAACAGTCTAGAACACGACTATGTTGTAATGTCTACGGCTCTATTGGAACCATATTCCATACGGAACACTGAACACTACCAACACTCTAGAAAACGACTATGTTGTAATGTCTACGGCTCTATTGGAACCATATTCCATACGGAACACGGAACACTACCAACACTCTAGAACACGACTATGTTGTAATGTCTACGGCTCTATTGGAACCATACGGAACACAGAACACTACCAACACTCTAGAACACAACTATGTTGTAATGTCTACGGCTCTATTGGAACCATATTCCATACGGAACACAGAACCCTACCAACACTCTAGAACATGACTATGTTGTAATGTCTACGGCTCTATTGGAACCATACGGAACACGGAACACTACCAACACTCTAGAACACGACTATGTTGTAATGTCTACGGCTCTATTGGAACCATATTCCATATGGAACACGGAACACTACCGACACTCTAGAACACGACTATGTTGTAATGTCTACGGCTCTATTGGAACCATACGGAACACAGAACCCTACCAACACTCTAGAACAGGACTATGTTGTAATGTCTACGGCTCTATTGGAACCATACGGAACACGGAACACTACCAACACTCTAGAACACGACTATGTTGTAATGTCTACGGCTCTATTGGAACCATATTCCATATGGAACACGGAACACTACCGACACTCTAGAACACGACTATGTTGTAATGTCTACAGCTCTATTGGAACCACACGGAACACAGAACCCTACCAACACTCTAGAACAGGACTATGTTGTAATGTCTACGGCTCTATTGGAACCATATTCCATACGGAACACGGAACACTACCAACACTCTAGAACACGACTATGTTGTAATGTCTACAGCTCTATTGGAACCACACGGAACACAGAACCCTACCAACACTCTAGAACACGACTATGTTGTAATGTCTACGCTCTATTGGAACCATATTCCATACAGAACACGGAACACTACCAACACTCTAGAACACGACTATGTTGTAATGTCTACGGCTCTATTGGAACCATACGGAACACAGAACACTACCAACACTCTAGAACACGACTATGTTGTAATGTCTACGGCTCTATTGGAACCATATTCCATACGGAACACTACCAACACTCTAGAACACGACTATGTTGTAATGTCTACGGCTCTATTGGAACCATATTCCATATGGAACACGGAACACTACCAACACTCTAGAACACGACTATGTTGTAATGTCTACGGCTCTATTGGAACCATACGGAACACGGAACACTACCAACACTCTAGAACACGACTATGTTGTAATGTCTACGGCTCTATTGGAACCATACGGAACACGGAACACTACCAACACTCTAGAACACGACTATGTTGTAATGTCTACGGCTCTATTGGAACCATATTCCATACGGAACACGGAACACTACCAACACTCTAGAACACGACTATGTTGTAATGTCTACGGCTCTATTGGAACCATACGGAACACGGAACACTACCAACACTCTAGAACACGACTATGTTGTAATGTCTACGGCTCTATTGGAACCATATTCCATACGGAACACGGAACACTACCAACACTCTAGAACACGACTATGTTGTAATGTCTACGGCTCTATTGGAACCATATTCAATATGGAACACAGAACCCTACCAACACTCTAGAACACGACTATGTTGTAATGTCTACGGCTCTATTGGAACCATATTCCATACGGAACACGGAACACTACCAACACTCTAGAAAACGACTATGTTGTAATGTCTACGGCTCTATTGGAACCATATTCCATACGGAACGCGGAACACTACCAACACTCTAGAACACGACTATGTTGTAATGTCTACGGCTCTATTGGAACCATACGGAACACAGAACACTACCAACACTCTAGAACACGACTATGTTGTAATGTCTACGGCTCTATTGGAACCATATTCCATACGGAACACAGAACTCTACCAACACTCTAGAACACGACTATGTTGTAATGTCTACGGCTCTATTGGAACCATACGGAACACAGAACACTACCAACACTCTAGAACACGACTATGTTGTAATGTCTACGGCTCTATTGGAACCATACGGAACACAGAACACTACCAACACTCTAGAACACGACTATGTTGTAATGTCTACGGCTCTATTGGAACCATATTCCATACGGAACACGGAACACTACCAACACTCTAGAACACGACTATGTTGTAATGTCTACGGCTCTATTGGAACCATATTCCATACGGAACACTACCAACACTCTAGAACACGACTATGTTGTAATGTCTACGGCTCTATTGGAACCATACGGAACACAGAACCCTACCAACACTCTAGAACAGGACTATGTTGTAATGTCTACGGCTCTATTGGAACCATACGGAACACGGAACACTACCAACACTCTAGAACACGACTATGTTGTAATGTCTACGGCTCTATTGGAACCATATTCCATATGGAACACGGAACACTACCGACACTCTAGAACACGACTATGTTGTAATGTCTACAGCTCTATTGGAACCACACGGAACACAGAACCCTACCAACACTCTAGAACAGGACTATGTTGTAATGTCTACGGCTCTATTGGAACCATATTCCATACGGAACACGGAACACTACCAACACTCTAGAACACGACTATGTTGTAATGTCTACAGCTCTATTGGAACCACACGGAACACAGAACCCTACCAACACTCTAGAACACGACTATGTTGTAATGTCTACGGCTCTATTGGAACCATATTCCATACAGAACACGGAACACTACCAACACTCTAGAACACGACTATGTTGTAATGTCTACGGCTCTATTGGAACCATACGGAACACAGAACACTACCAACACTCTAGAACACGACTATGTTGTAATGTCTACGGCTCTATTGGAACCATATTCCATACGGAACACTACCAACACTCTAGAACACGACTATGTTGTAATGTCTACGGCTCTATTGGAACCATATTCCATATGGAACACGGAACACTACCAACACTCTAGAACACGACTATGTTGTAATGTCTACGGCTCTATTGGAACCATACGGAACACGGAACACTACCAACACTCTAGAACATGACTATGTTGTAATGTCTACGGCTCTATTGGAACCATACGGAACACGGAACACTACCAACACTCTAGAACACGACTATGTTGTAATGTCTACGGCTCTATTGGAACCATATTCCATACGGAACACGGAACACTACCAACACTCTAGAACACGACTATGTTGTAATGTCTACGGCTCTATTGGAACCATACGGAACACGGAACACTACCAACACTCTAGAACACGACTATGTTGTAATGTCTACGGCTCTATTGGAACCATATTCCATACGGAACACGGAACACTACCAACACTCTAGAACACGACTATGTTGTAATGTCTACGGCTCTATTGGAACCATATTCCATATGGAACACAGAACCCTACCAACACTCTAGAACACGACTATGTTGTAATGTCTACGGCTCTATTGGAACCATATTCCATACGGAACACGGAACACTACCAACACTCTAGAAAACGACTATGTTGTAATGTCTACGGCTCTATTGGAACCATATTCCATACGGAACGCGGAACACTACCAACACTCTAGAACACGACTATGTTGTAATGTCTACGGCTCTATTGGAACCATACGGAACACAGAACACTACCAACACTCTAGAACACGACTATGTTGTAATGTCTACGGCTCTATTGGAACCATATTCCATACGGAACACAGAACCCTACCAACACTCTAGAACACGACTATGTTGTAATGTCTACGGCTCTATTGGAACCATACGGAACACAGAACACTACCAACACTCTAGAACACGACTATGTTGTAATGTCTACGGCTCTATTGGAACCATACGGAACACAGAACACTACCAACACTCTAGAACACGACTATGTTGTAATGTCTACGGCTCTATTGGAACCATATTCCATACGGAACACGGAACACTACCAACACTCTAGAACACGACTATGTTGTAATGTCTACGGCTCTATTGGAACCATATTCCATACGGAACACTACCAACACTCTAGAACACGACTATGTTGTAATGTCTACGGCTCTATTGGAACCATACGGAACACAGAACACAACCAACACTCTAGAACACGACTATGTTGTAATGTCTACGGCTCTATTGGAACCATATTCCATATGGAACACGGAACACTACCAACACTCTAGAACACGACTATGTTGTAATGTCTACGGCTCTATTGGAACCATATTCCATACGGAACACTACCAACACTCTAGAACACGACTATGTTGTAATGTCTACGGCTCTATTGGAACCTTACGGAACACAGAACACTACCAACACTCTAGAACACGACTATGTTGTAATGTCTACGGCTCTATTGGAACCATACGGAACACAGAACCCTACCAACACTCTAGAACACGACTATGTTGTAATGTCTACGGCTCTATAGGAACCATGCGGAACACAGAACACTACCAACACTCTAGAACACGACTATGTTGTAATGTCTACGGCTCTATTGGAACCATATTCCATACGGAACACAGAACACTACCGACACTCTAGAACACGACTATGTTGTAATGTCTACGGCTCTATTGGAACCATATTCCATATGGAACACAGAACACTACCAACACTCTAGAACACGACTATGTTGTAATGTCTACGGCTCTATTGGAACCATATTCCATATGGAACACAGAACACTACCAACACTCTAGAACACGACTATGTTGTAATGTCTACGGCTCTATTGGAACCATACGGAACACAGAACCCTACCAACACTCTAGAACACGACTATGTTGTAATGTCTACGGCTCTATTAGAACCATATTCCATACGGAACACGGAACACTACCAACACTCTAGAACACGACTATGTTGTAATGTCTACGGCTCTATTGGAACCATACGGAACACGGAACACTACCAACACTCTAGAACACGACTATGTTGTAATGTCTACGGCTCTATTGGAACCATATTCCATACGGAACACGGAACACTACCAACACTCTAGAACACGACTATGTTGTAATGTCTACGGCTCTATTGGAACCATACGGAACACGGAACACTACCAACACTCTAGAACACGACTATGTTGTAATATCTACGGCTCTATTGGAACCATATTCCATACGGAACACGGAACACTACCAACACTCTAGAACACGACTATGTTGTAATGTCTACGGCTCTATTGGAACCATATTCCATACGGAACACTGAACACTACCAACACTCTAGAAAACGACTATGTTGTAATGTCTACGGCTCTATTGGAACCATATTCCATACGGAACACGGAACACTACCAACACTCTAGAACACGACTATGTTGTAATGTCTACGGCTCTATTGGAACCATACGGAACACAGAACACTACCAACACTCTAGAACACAACTATGTTGTAATGTCTACGGCTCTATTGGAACCATATTCCATACGGAACACAGAACCCTACCAACACTCTAGAACATGACTATGTTGTAATGTCTACGGCTCTATTGGAACCATACGGAACACGGAACACTACCAACACTCTAGAACACGACTATGTTGTAATGTCTATGGCTCTATTGGAACCATATTCCATATGGAACACGGAACACTACCGACACTCTAGAACACGACTATGTTGTAATGTCTACGGCTCTATTGGAACCATACGGAACACAGAACACTACCAACACTCTAGAACACGACTATGTTGTAATGTATACGGCTCTATTGGAACAATATTCCATATGGAACACGGAACACTACCAACACTCTAGAACACGACTATGTTGTAATGTCTACGGCTCTATTGGAACCATATTCCATACGGAACACAGAACACTACCAACACTCTAGAACACGACTATGTTGTAATGTCTACGGCTCTATTGGAACCATATTCCATACGGAACACTACCAACACTCTAGAACACGACTATGTTGTAATGTCTACGGCTCTATTGGAACCATACGGAACACAGAACACTACCAACACTCTAGAACACGACTATGTTGTAATGTCTACGGCTCTATTGGAACCATACGGAACACAGAACACTACCAACACTCTAGAACACGACTATGGTGTAATGTCTACGGCTCTATTGGAACCATATTCCATATGGAACACGGAACACTACCAACACTCTAGAACACGACTATGTTGTAATGTCTACGGCTCTATTGGAACCATATTCCATACGGAACACGGAACACTACCAACACTCTAGAACACGACTATGTTGTAATGTCTACGGCTCTATTGGAACCATATTCCATACGGAACACTACCAACACTCTAGAACACGACTATGTTGTAATGTCTACGGCTCTATTGGAACCATACGGAACACAGAACACAACCAACACTCTAGAACACGACTATGTTGTAATGTCTACGGCTCTATTGGAACCATATTCCATATGGAACACGGAACACTACCAACACTCTAGAACACGACTATGTTGTAATGTCTACGGCTCTATTGGAACCATATTCCATACGGAACACGGAACACTACCAACACTCTAGAACACGACTATGTTGTAATGTCTACGGCTCTATTGGAACCATACGGAACACAGAACACTACCAACACTCTAGAACACGACTATGTTGTAATGTCTACGGCTCTATTGGAACCATATTCCATACGGAACACGGAACACTACCAACACTCTAGAACACGACTATGTTGTAATGTCTACGGCTCTATTGGAACCATACGGAACACAGAACACTACCAACACTCTAGAACACGACTATGTTGTAATGTCTACGGCTCTATTGGAACCATACGGAACACGGAACACTACCAACACTCTAGAACACAACTATGTTGTAATGTCTACGGCTCTATTGGAACCATACGGAACACAGAACACTACCAACACTCTAGAACACGACTATGTTGTAATGTCTACGGCTCTATTGGAACCATACGGAACACTACCAACACTCTAGAACACGACTATGTTGTAATGTCTACGGCTCTATTGGAACCATATTCCATACGGAACACGGAACACTACCAACACTCTAGAACACGACTATGTTGTAATGTCTACGGCTCTATTGGAACCACACGGAACACAGAACACTACCAACACTCTAGAACACGACTATGTTGTAATGTCTACGGCTCTATTGGAACCATACGGAACACAGAACACTACCAACACTCTAGAACACGACTATGTTGTAATGTCTACGGCTCTATTGGAACCATATTCCATACGGAACACAGAACACTACCAACACTCTAGAACACGACTATGTTGTAATGTCTACGGCTCTATTGGAACCATATTCCATATGGAACACAGAACACTACCAACACTCTAGAACACGACTATGTTGTAATGTCTACGGCTCTATTGGAACCATATTCCATATGGAACACGGAACAATACCAACACTCTAGAACACGACTATGTTGTAATGTCTACGGCTCTATTGGAACCATATTCCATATGGAACACAGAACACTAACAACACTCTAGAACACGACTATGTTGTAATGTCTACGGCTCTATTGGAACCATACGGAACACAGAGGGTACTCAACTCTGACCCTACAGGGGGTCTGGTTCTCTGTTCAACCTGATCATTCATTGTACACCCACAGCTGGTGTCTCAGGTCTAAAAATCAGATCCTGATTAGATGCAGTATAACTGGTTTCCAGGTCCAGAGTTGAGTTGGAGGGTTCAAGAACATAGCTGGTTGTAGAAATCCAAATCTCACATGGTTGTTATTTACACACACAGAGAGATATTAAACATGGCAAGGAGGACAGCGGTTTGGTTCACCTTGTTCATGCCGTCACGCTGGCCTGAAGGTTTTCAGTGAAGTCGGTGCTGATTTGTTTATTTTCTTGAGGATATGGTTTTTTTCTCCATTTGGAATCGGGTTTTTGTGTGTAGGCTTTCAGTAGACAAGGCCCTCAGCTGTCTGAGGCCTGTCAAAACCAACACTCTGAACTACTAGTGAGAGAGCCAGGGAGGGTGCCAATTAATGTCCCCCCCCCATCATTAATTATTAAAGAGATACTTACTGGTTTACTGAATAGACGGATGGAATGGAACTGAAGATGCTTTCTCTAATGTCCTGCCTCAGGGTGCCTTTGGCCTTCAGAATCTCCACAAAGTACTGCAAGAGAGAGCACACACACAAACACACACACACACACACACACACAGAGACGTACACACACGCAGACACACACAGAGACAAGAAAAAAGAACTTAGTATTTGTCTCGCCATTTGTCTAGCTCAGCCTGTCTGCTATCTAGCTGCATGGGTTCCATTGGATTCCCATGAGACTGAAACGGTTTAGAAGATTAGACCACCGACAACTCAGTTACTCCTAGTCCGCGTGCCCAACGGTACTCTAGTCTAGGGCTGGACGATGTTACCATTACTCCTAGTCCGCGTGCCCAACGGTACTCTAGTCTAGGGCTGGACGATGTTACCATTACTCCTAGTCCGCGTCCCCAACGGTACTCTAGTCTAGGGCTGGACGATGTTACCATTACTCCTAGTCCGCGTGCCCAACGGTACTCTAGTCTAGGGCTGGACGATGTTACCATTACTCCTAGTCCGCGTGCCCAACGGTACTCTAGTCTAGGGCTGGACGATGTTACCATTACTCCTAGTCCGCGTGCCCAACGGTACTCTAGTCTAGGGCTGGACGATGTTACCATTACTCCTAGTCCGCGTCCCCAACGGTACTCTAGTCTAGGGCTGGACGATGTTACCATTACTCCTAGTCCGCGTGCCCAACGGTACTCTAGTCTAGGGCTGGACGATGTTACCATTACTCCTAGTCCGCGTGCCCAACGGTACTCTAGTCTAGGGCTGGACGATGTTACCATTACTCCTAGTCCGCGTGCCCAACGGTACTCTAGTCTAGGGCTGGACGATTTTACCATTACTCCTAGTCCGCGTCCCCAACGGTACTCTAGTCTAGGGCTGGACGATGTTACCATTACTCCTAGTCCGCGTGCCCAACGGTACTCTAGTCTAGGGCTGGACGATGTTACCATTACTCCTAGTCCGCGTGCCCAACGGTACTCTAGTCTAGGGCTGGACGATTTTACCATTACTCCTAGTCCGCGTGCCCAACGGTACTCTAGTCTAGGGCTGGACGATGTTACCATTACTCCTAGTCCGCGTCCCCAACGGTACTCTAGTCTAGGGCTGGACGATGTTACCATTACTCCTAGTCCGCGTGCCCAACGGTACTCTAGTCTAGGGCTGGACGATGTTACCATTACTCCTAGTCCGCGTGCCCAACGGTACTCTAGTCTAGGGCTGGACGATGTTACCATTACTCCTAGTCCGCGTCCCCAACGGTACTCTAGTCTAGGGCTGGACGATGTTACCATTACTCCTAGTCCGCGTCCCCAACGGTACTCTAGTCTAGGGCTGGACGATGTTACCATTACTCCTAGTCCGCGTGCCCAACGGTACTCTAGTCTAGGGCTGGACGATGTTACCATTACTCCTAGTCCGCGTCCCCAACGGTACTCTAGTCTAGGGCTGGACGATGTTACCATTACTCCTAGTCCGCGTGCCCAACGGTACTCTAGTCTAGGGCTGGACGATGTTACCATTACTCCTAGTCCGCGTGCCCAACGGTACTCTAGTCTAGGGCTGGACGATGTTACCATTACTCCTGGTCCGCGTGCCCAACGGTACTCTAGTCTAGGGCTGGACGATGTTACCATTACTCCTAGTCCGCGTGCCCAACGGTACTCTAGTCTAGGGCTGGACGATTTTACCATTACTCCTAGTCCGCGTGCCCAACGGTACTCTAGTCTAGGGCTGGACGATTTTACCATTGCATCGTCTAAATGTTTTTTTTTGTTGTTTTTTTTAAATCGACAATGTTTGTGGGCCATCGTCGACGGCGACGACATCGTGATGTCACAAACAGCGGATTAGCATATCGGAACTTGACTGCAATACCGGAGTCTGGCAGCGCACAACAGAGCAGGTCGACATGCCAAATGGCCTGTTTCCTATTGGCCGTAGCCTACATGTTCAATACACAGCAGGTCGATATGCCAAATGGCCTGTTTCCTATTGGCCGTAGCCTACACGTTCACTAGACAGCAGGTCGACGTGCCAAATGGTCTGTTTCCTATTGGCCGTAGCCTACACGTTCACTAGACAGCAGGTCGACGTGCCAAATGGCCTGTTTCCTATTGGCCGTAGCCTACACGTTCACTAGACAGCAGGTCGACATGCCAAATGGCCTGTTTCCTATTGGCCGTAGCCTACACATTCACTAGACAGCAGGTCGACGTGCCAAATGGCCTGTTTCCTATTGGCCGTAGCCTACACATTCACTAGACAGCAGGTCGACGTGCCAAATGGCCTGTTTCCTATTGGTCGTAGCCTACACGTTCAATACACAGCAGGTCGATATGCCAAATGGCCTGTTTCCTATTGGTCGTAGCCTACACGTTCACTAGACAGCAGGTCGACATGCCAAATGGCCTGTTTCCTATTGGCCGTAGCCTACACGTTCACTAGACAGCAGGTCGACATGCCAAATGGCCTGTTTCCTATTGGCCGTAGCCTACACATTCACTAGACAGCAGGTCGACGTGCCAAATGGCCTGTTTCCTATTGGCCGTAGCCTACACGTTCACTAGACAGCAGGTCGACGTGCCAAATGGCCTGTTTCCTATTGGCCGTAGCCTACACGTTCACTAGACATCAGGTCGACATGCCAAATGGCCTGTTTCCTATTGGCCGTAGCCTACACATTCACTAGACAGCAGGTCGACGTGCCAAATGGCCTGTTTCCTATTGGCCGTAGCCTACACATTCACTAGACAGCAGGTCGACGTGCCAAATGGCCTGTTTCCTATTGGTCGTAGCCTACACGTTCAATACACAGCAGGTCGACATGCCAAATGGCCTGTTTCCTATTGGCCGTAGCCTACACGTTCACTAGACAGCAGGTCGACATGCCAAATGGCCTGTTTCCTATTGGCCGTAGCCTACACGTTCACTAGACAGCAGGTCGACATGCCAAATGGCCTGTTTCCTATTGGCCGTAGCCTACACGTTCAATACACAGCAGGTCGACATGCCAAATGGCCTGTTTCCTATTGGCTGTAGCCTACACGTTCACTAGACAGCAGGTCGACATGCCAAATGGCCTGTTTCCTATTGGCCGTAGCCTACACGTTCAATACACAGCAGGTCGACATGCCAAATGGCCTGTTTCCTATTGGCCGTAGCCTACACGTTCACTAGACAGCAGGTCGACATGCCAGAAGTCCCGTTTCCTATTGGTCGTAGCCTACACGTTCACTAGACAGCAGGTCGACATGCCAGAAGGCCTGTTTCCTATTGGCCGTAGCCTACATGTTCAATACACAGCAGGTCGACGTGCCAAATGGCCTGTTTCCTATTGGCCATAGCCTACACGTTCACTAGACAGCAGGTCGACATGCCAGAAGGCCTGTTTCCTATTGGCCGTAGCCTACACGTTCACTAGACAGCAGGTCGATGTACTGAACTTCGGTGTATTCAACATAATGCAAGAGAACAATGTAGATTGTAGAAAGAGCGGAGAACACCCCTCTCCTCTCCAATGTGGGGTCATCATGGGCCTGTTGTTTCCTCCCCCCCCCTCTATGTAATCTGATTCATTATGATCCAAAACACTGATCCTAGATCAGCACTCCTACTCTGAGACACTATGAATACGGGTCAATAGTAAGGGCAGTTGGTAGCCAAGAGGTTAAGCGCGCCGGGCCAGTAACCAAAAGGTCGCTGGTTCGAATCCCAGAGCCAGCAAGGCGGACAAATCTGCCGTTATGCCCTTGAGCAAGGCAGTTAACCCCCAACATCAACTGGGCGTGGATGCGAAAGACATTTCTGTTGAAAACATTCAGTTGTACAATTGACTAGGTATCCTGTTTCAGCAGACAAATGGTCGAGTCCCAAAATGTGTGATCTGCACACAGTTCACTACTGTTGAACAGAGCCCCATGGGTCCACATCAAAACTAGAACACAATATAGGGAATAGGGTGTAATTTGGCACATATGACAGTATAAATAGCAGGTCGCTGTTCACATACCGTGTTGACTAGTTGTAGTTGTTTACAGTATTTCTGTTCAGTTTGGACCAGGGCCCTGACTGTACGGGTTCTCTTCCTCTCCCACTTCTCTCTCTGCTCCTGGACACTACGGCTGCCGGGCGGGCTCACGGGGGTGGGGGAGAAACTCATGGTCTACTGGGGCGGACACTGACCTCAGATCAGAACTGTAGACAGATGAAATCATTAGGGAGAGAAACTCATGCTCTACTGGGGCGGACACTGACCTCAGATCTGTAGAGAATAAAACATTTTTCCAAAACATTATAGGTTTCTGAAATTCACTAGGCCTAGAAATCTCACCTGAAGTTTGTGAAAAAGCTATATCCAACAGCAATATTAACAATCACACTAATATTTTTTACATCGTCAAGGAATAAGTATTGCATAGAGCGCAATAACCAATAGTATTGCAGAAGACCCAAGGACACAGTGTTGAGGAAGGAACTGTGGTTGGTGATGCAATTAGTCCCTCGCTCACTCGCTCTCTGACACAGTCCTCCCTCGCTCTCTGACCCAGTCCTCCCTCGCACGCTCGCTCTCTGACCCAGTCCTCCCTCGCACGCTCGCTCTCTGACCGAGTCCGTCCTCTCTCCCTCTCTCTCTGACCCGGTCAGTCCTCTCTCCCTCTGACCCGGTCCGTCCTCGCTCCCTCTCTCTCTGACCCGGTCCGTCCTCGCTCTCTCTCTCTCTGACCCGGTCCGTCCTCTCTCTCTCTCTGACCCGGTCCGTCCTCTCTCTCTCTCTGACCCGGTCCGTCCTCTCTCTCTCTCTCTCTCTGACCCGGTCCGTCCTCGCTCCCTCTCTCTGACCCGGTCCGTCCTCGCTCCCTCTCTCTGACCCGGTCCGTCCTCGCTCCCTCTCTCTGACCCGGTCCGTCCTCGCTCCCTCTCTCTCTGACCCGGTCCGTCCTCGCTCCCTCTCTCTCTGACCCGGTCCGTCCTCGCTCCCTCTCTCTCAGACCCGGTCCGTCCTCGCTCCCTCTCTCTCTGACCCGGTCCGTCCTCGCTCCCTCTCTCTCTGACCCGGTCCGTCCTCGCTCCCTCTCTCTCTGACCCGGTCCGTCCTCGCTCCCTCTCTCTCTGACCCGGTCCGTCCTCGCTCTCTCTCTGACCCGGTCCGTCCTCGCTCTCTCTCTGACCCGGTCCGTCCTCGCTCTCTCTCTGACCCGGTCCGTCCTCGCTCTCTCTCTTACCCAGTCCGCCCTCTCTCCCTCCCAGAAAGGCACTCTGTGTGTCCTTAATCAGACCCTGTTGTTTACAGTGTGTTAGTTAGTGGAAGGCTGTCGTTGACACTCGGGCACCCTGGGAGATGTCACTGGGGTTAATTGCTGCTAAAGCGCTGCCCTCAGACTAAGTAATGGCCCAGGATTCTAACACTCGTCCCAAATGACACCCTATTCCCTATATAGTGCACTATGGGCCGTGGTCTAAAGTAGTGCACTATAAAAAGGGAATAGGGTGCCATTTGGGACACACAACCCAGGTGTCTCAGCCTGCTCCGTGGTGCTACAGAGGAGATGACACTAATGAGGGAGTCCAGGGAGGATTCCTAGTTCAGGGACAACAAGGGAAGAGGAGGGAGTCAGAGATGGGGAGATAGCACTGGGTTACACACACACACACACAGAGAGAGAGAAAGGGGACATGATTGGAGAAAGGGAGGACACCTCTTAGCCAGGGGACATGAGGGGAGAGAGAAAAGGAGGACACCTCTTAGCCAGGGGACATGAGGGGAGAGAGAAAGGGAGGACACCTCTTAGCCAGGGGACATGAAGGGGAGAGAGAAAGGGAGGACACCTCTTAGCCAGGGGACATGAAGGGGAGAGAGAAAGGGAGGACACCTCTTAGCCAAGGGACATGAGGAGAGAAAGAGAGGACACCTCTTAGCCAGGGGACATGAGGGGAGAGAGAAAGGGAGGACACCTCTTAGCCAATAAGAAGCAGACGTTGGAGGTCTTCCCCATTAGCAGTAAAAACCTTTTCAGACTGATTCAGTCAGATTCAGTCTATTGCGATCATCACGCCACACTGTGCGACGGAACCAGATTAAAATCTGGATATCAACCTGGCCAGATTGTAAATGACAAAATTGAAGCAAAAATCGTACGTTCTGCGATTGGCTTGCGAGGCAAGGTCGACTGACAGGGGCTAGGTCGACTGACAGGGGCAAGGTCGACTGACAGGGTTAAGGTCGACTGACAGGGGCAAGGTCGACTGACAGGGGCAAGGTCGACTGACAGGGGCTAGGTCGACTGACAGGGGCTAGGTCGACTGACAGGGGCTAGGTCGACTGACAGGGGCTAGGTCGACTGACAGGGGCTAGGTCGACTGACAGGGGCTAGGTTGACTGACAGGGGCAAGGTCGACTGACAGGGGCAAGGTCGACTGACAGGGGCAAGGTCGACTGACAGGGGCTAGGTCGACTGACAGGGGCTAGGTCGACTGACAGGGGCTAGGTCGACTGACAGGGGCTAGGTCGACTGACAGGTGCAAGGTCGACTGACAGGGGCTAGGTCGACTGACAGGGGCTAGGTCGACTGACAGGGGCTAGGTCGACTGACAGGGGCAAGGTCGACTGACAGGGGCAAGGTCGACTGACAGGGGCTAGGTCGACTGACAGGGGCTAGGTCGACTGACAGGGGCTAGGTCGACTGACAGGTGCAAGGTCGACTGACAGGGGCTAGGTCGACTGACAGGGGCTAGGTCGACTGACAGGGGCTAGGTCGACTGACAGGGGCTAGGTCGACTGACAGGGGCTAGGTCGACTGACAGGGGCTAGGTCGACTGACAGGGGCTAGGTCGACTGACAGGGGCTAGGTCGACTGACAGGGGCTAGGTCGACTGACAGTGGCTAGGTCGACTGACAGGGGCTAGGTCGACTGACAGGTGCAAGGTCGACTGACAGGTGCAAGGTCGACTGACAGGGGCTAGGTCGACTGACAGGGGCTAGGTCGACTGACAGGTGCTAGGTCGACTGACAGGGGCTAGGTCGACTGACAGGGGCTAGGTCGACTGACAGGGGCTAGGTCGACTGAAATGTAGCCAATGTATTAATTACTCAAATGTAGCTATATCGCTAATCCAGAGTCGTACCGTTGCCTCAATGTGGCAGTCTTGTCCAGATCATGGCATATGTAGCTCTTTATGATAATTAGCATTTTATTTTTGGGAGGTAAATACAGGCAAATATATTGCTAAAAAAAAGTGACCTTGTCCTATAGAGATTTAGTTATCAAAAACGTTGTGCCAGGTTAAGCATAAACTAAACACAGACCTTTTAAAAATATACATATTTCACCTTTATTTAACCAGGTAGGCTAGTTGAGAACACCTTTATTTAACCAGGTAGGCTAGTTGAGAACACCTTTATTTAACCAGGTAGGCTAGTTGAGAACAAGTTCTCATTTACAACTGCGACCTGGCCAAGATAAAGCAAAGCAGTGCGACACAAACAACAACACAGAGTTACACATGTAATAAACAAACATACAGTCAATAATACAGTAGAAGAAAAAAGGTCTACCTTAATTTAAATCAAATCAAATGTATTTATAAAGTCCTTCGTACATCAGCTGATATCTCAAAGTGCTGTACAGAAACCCAGCCTAAAACCCCCAAACAGCAAGCAATGCAGGTGTAGAAGCACTCTTAAAAGGGTTTCTAAAAATCTGTTATGGGAAAAATTTATGTTGGAAAAACAATTGGAACCATTTTCTTGTTTGACCCTTAGGTTTAATGAGTATTATGACTGTGGTACTCTATTCAAAGACCATGGCGGAAGTCGGCTCAAAACAACAGTGACGCAACAGCATGTGGAATGACTGGGATTCTGTGTTCACACGGGTACAAGTGATTCCTTTTGATAAACACGACTTATCTGCATTCCAAATTAAAAGTCGTTCGGAAAAAAAGGAGATGTGTTTCAGGACGATGCTTGTTGACAACCTAACCGAGCAGATTACTGTTCAATTTGAGAAGGGCACTCCTCCCTCACCGCTTTTGCGCGTTCAAATGTGTCTCGCATGCGACAAAGTAACACGTTTTCTATAACCTACAGGACAACAGTGCTACAAAAAAATAGTTTTGAAAAAACAGAACTGAAATGTTTCTCGACGTGAGCACCGCAAATAACGTTTAGCTTTAACAAACAAACAAACAGTGAACGTAGCTTTCTGCAAAGTTACACGACAACGTCGAGGAAAGCTGCATGGTTAAAGGTAGCGACTGGAATATGACTCGAATTACACATTTACAGCGATATAACTGTACACACGACATTAAAATGTTGCTTAGGTTGAAAAGATAAACGAACCTGTCAATGTCTTCGTATCTGTTCTAAAATTGAAATCCAGGCGCTCTTTTCGGGCTGCTGTTTCTTCCGGGTTGTCGAGCGACGCTATTGGCTCCCGGTCACCCAGGGGCTATGGAAACGGACCCGCCCAGCCTTGTGACGTAGCAGGGCGTCAACAAGGCAGCGTGTTGCGACGTTCAGAAACACGTCTCTTTTCCATACAATATATATGTTCGACTTTTACAAACTAGTTTTCATTGGGAAGGTAAATACAGCGTTTTAATCAAAACAATCACTTTTGCACGTGAAAACACAGAATCCGAACTCATTACCTGTGTTTGCGGAGTAACAGATTACATGTAGGGAAAAAATATAATCATTTACATTACCATATTTTTTTTAAATGATTGTAATCGGATTACAGATACTTTTGAAAAACAGGATGTTTACTTTTAAATTTAGAAAGGATGTTTGTGGAAAAAAAATACATTACGACACCTTTCTGTTTTCTCAATGACATTCAATTCAGCATTGGAAAAAAAAAAACGACCGCAAATTTAAATTTGTTCCACCTGAGCGAGTCTAACCACAAGTTAGAGACCACTGTGATGACACACGGTGTGTTTGATGGATCCTGTCTTCCAATGCTACTTAAAGTGGAACTGACAGCGCTTTAACAACATGACATCTTGTTCAAATCTGTCCAACTACACCCCCAGGAAGAATAGGGTGACTTTTTTTTGTTTTTTACATTTTCTGACAAGCCAGAGCTTAGATTTGGTCATTTTCACGTTTTCATAAATTCATAGAATGTTTGGGAATGACGTAGAGTAAGACATTTGTGAAAATTCTATCACAATATAGAGTGGCCGTGTGTTTGGACAATTAATAAACACTGCAGTAAATTAAACATCTGTCTCGTCCACGACCAGAATCTACGCAGACTGGTGCCCCATAGCCAATCAGAGCTACAGTAGGCTTATATACAAACAAGCCATTTGCACAGAGGCTTGTCATCATTCACTTTGAACTGGACTGTGTGTTTACAGGCAGTAGGGCCTGTCAGTCCCTTTGAACTGGACTGTGTGTTTACAGGAAGTAGGGCCTGTCATCATTCACTTTAAACTGGACTGTGTGTTTACAGGAAGTAGGGCCTGTCATCATTCACTATGAACTGGACTGTGTGTTTACAGGAAGTAGGGCCTGCCATCATTCACTTTGAACTGGACTGTGTGTTTACAGGAAGTAGGGCCTGCCATCATTCACTTTAAACTGGACTGTGTGTTTACAGGAAGTAGGGCCTGTCATCATTCACTATGAACTGGACTGTGTGTTTACAGGAAGTAGGGCCTGCCATCATTCACTTTAAACTGGACTGTGTGTTTACAGGAAGTAGGGCCTGTCATCATTCACTATGAACTGGACTGTGTGTTTACAGGAAGTAGGGCCTGCCATCATTCACTTTAAACTGGACTGTGTGTTTACAGGAAGTAGGGCCTGTCATCATTCACTATGAACTGGACTGTGTGTTTACAGGAAGTAGGGCCTGCCATCATTCACTTTAAACTGGACTGTGTGTTTACAGGAAGTAGCAACAACACGACTTTAGAGAATTAGAAGGCATTCGCCAAAAGCCACAAAATACACCTGAATGGATTTCTGCAAATAGGTAAAATATCAGGGGAGTCCTCTTACATTTGGGAACTTAAGTCCTGTTGATCAAACAACCATGGGAGGCAACCTGGTTCCAAAACGAATGAAATCATTTTTCACCCTGTGTAAACCCCCCCAGCACGGTAACCTGGGCCAGATAATCAATCCCCCTCAGTCTCTCTCCTTCCCCATCTGTTTAGTGGAAGTGTGAAGATATATGTGACAATCACAGTTCTCAATCTCCCTGGTGATGCTAAATCCAGACATTCACATTGACAAAATACAACAATCATGAAAAGTCAATATATGGGGCTGAACACAGTCCACTATAATTTATTTATTTAACTAGGCAAGTCAGTTAAGAACAAATTCTTATTTTCAATGACTGCCAGTGGGATAACTACCTGTTCAGGGGCAGAACGACAGATTTGGGGATTTGAACTTGCAACCTTTCGGTTACTAGTCCAACACTCTAACCACTAGGCTAACCTGCTGCCCCATGAACAGTATAGCTTTCGACCTGAATCTGTCATTTGTAGACCAACAACCATAGTTGTGAAACCAGAATAACTGGTGATGATGCTAATCTTGGATCTTGTTAGAGCTGTAGTAAAAAATCTAATAAAAAGTCTGTGAGTTGAAACACACGCTGGTCTCTTCTTGCCCCGTAGACTTAATTACCAACAAGTGGGCGTGTGCTCTTCTCTGCCAGTGCGTCTATCTATACTGGGGAATTCAGTCACCCCCTTGGTGATTGGCTACATCCTAGTAGGAAATGAAGGAAAGAGAGAAAAACATATCAGCAGATTTCAACACTAATTATAAAACAGTGTTGGATATTAACATGAATGAGACGCCCCACTAAATCAGTCTTAGGAACAGTTATAGCCTCAGCCAGCTCCCGGTAGAAGAAGGAACTGTCCCAAAATTGTATTTTATTTTTTAAATCTTTATTTCACCTTTATTTAACCAGGTAGGCTAGTTGAGAACACCTTTATTTAACCAGGTAGGCTAGTTGAGAACACCTTTATTTAACCAGGTAGGCTAGTTGAGAACACCTTTATTTAACCAGGTAGGCTAGTTGAGAACAAGTTCTCATTTACAACTGCGACCTGGCCAAGATAAAGCAAAGCAGTTCGACACAATACAACAACACAGAGTTACACATGGAATAAACAAAAACATACAGTAAATAATGCAGTAGAACAAAAGATAACAAAAAGTCTATATACAGTGAGTGAAAATGAGGTGAGATAAGGGAGTTAAGGCAATAAATAGGCCATGGTGGCGAAATAATTACAATATAGCAATTAAACACTGGAATGGTAGATGTGCAGAAGATGAATGTGCAAGTAGAGATACTGGGGTGCAAAGGAGCAAGATAAATAAATAAATACAGTATGGGGATGAGGTAGGTAGATAAATGGCCACCTATTCCCTATGGGGATGAGGTAGGTAGATAAATGGCCACCTATTCCCTATGTACTATATAGTGCACTACTTACCCTATGGCCTCTGGTCAAGAGTAGTGCACTATAGAGAGAATAGAGTGCCATTTTGGACGAATGTCCCCGGCAGAGGGTCAAACACCCTGCGCTCTAAATATATAAAAGAAAGCAGGGAGCTCGGAGTCCGCCCACAGTAGCCGCTAACACTGACATCTAGTGTTGTCAACGTGTCTGTCTGAGTTGTGCTACTCATCACCATTAACACAGGCGGGAGAATAGTGAATCGAGGAGGAGAGTGTGAGTGACTGAAACAGGAAATGATGCCAGAATACATCCTATGCATGAACCTGAGTGCAGTGGGCATCAAAAGCAAACAAGTGTCAGGTCAGATGTAGACCTAGAGATATCCTGTAGTAACCATGGTTACTATATCTCCTAGAGATATCCTGTAGTAACCATGGTTACTATATATTCTAGAGATATCCTATAGTTTACTATGGTTTCTATATCTTCTAGAGATATCCTGTATATATCTCCTAGAGATATCCTGTAGTTTACTATGGTTTCTATATCTCCTAGAGATATCCTGTAGTAACCATGGTTACTATATATTCTAGAGATATCCTATAGTTTACTATGGTTTCTATATCTTCTAGAGATATCCTGTATATATCTCCTAGAGATAACCTGTAGTTTACTATGGTTTCTATATCTCCTAGAGATATCCTGTAGTAACCATGGTTACTATATCTTCTAGAGATATCCTATAGTTTACTATGGTTTCTATATCTTCTAGAGATATCCTGTAGTTTACTATGGTTTCTATATCTTCTAGAGATATCCTATAGTTTACTATGGTTTCTATATCTTCTAGAGATATCCTATAGTTTACTATGGTTTCTATATCTTCTAGAGATATCCTGTAGTTTACTATGGTTTCTATATCTTCTAGAGATATCCTATAGTTTACTATGGTTTCTATATCTTCTAGAGATATCCTGTAGTTTACTATGGTTTCTATATCTTCTAGAGATATCCTGTAGTTTACTATGGTTTCTATATCTTCTAGAGATATCCTGTAGTTTACTATGGTTTCTATATCTTCTAGAGATATCCTGTAGTTTACTATGGTTTCTATATCTTCTAGAGATGTCCTATAGTTTACTATGGTTTCTATATCTTCTAGATATATCCTGTAGTTTACTATGGTTTCTATATCTTCTAGATATATCCTATAGTTTACTATGGTTTCTATATCTTCTAGAGATATCCTGTAGTTTACTATGGTCTCTATATCTTCTAGAGATATCCTGTAGTTTACTATGGTCTCTATATCTTCTAGAGATATCCTGTAGTTTACTATGGTTTCTATATCTTCTAGAGATATCCTGTAGTTTACTATGGTTTCTATATCTTCTAGAGATATCCTGTAGTTTACTATGGTCTCTATATCTTCTAGAGATATCCTATAGTTTACTATGGTTTCTATATCTTCTAGAGATATCCTGTATATATCTTCTAGAGATATCCTGTAGTTTACTATGGTTTCTATATCTTCTAGAGATATTCTATAGTTTACCATGGTTTCTATATCATCTAGATATATCCTGTAGTTTACTATGGTTTCTATATCTTCTAGAGATATCCTGTAGTAACTATGGTTTCTATATCTCCTAGAGATATCCTATAGTTTACTATGGTTTCTATATCTTCTAGAGATATCCTGTATATATCTTCTAGAGATATCCTGTAGTTTACTATGGTTTCTATATCTTCTAGAGATATCCTGTAGTAACTATGGTTTCTATATCTCCTAGAGATATCCTATAGTTTACTATGGTTTCTATATCTTCTAGAGATATCCTGTATATATCTTCTAGAGATATCCTGTAGTAACTATGGTTTCTACATCTTCTAGAGATGTCCTATAGTTTACTATGGTTTCTATATAATTGAACAGCTACAGACTGTGAACAGTCTCTCTCAGAGAGCATTGTGAAATGTATGAGGTAATGAAGACATAATATCAGAATGAATTACATGTGTTGTAGGCTCTAACGGACAGTAGCGTTATGAACACAGTCAACAAATACAACAACTGATGAGCCCCAAGTACTTCAACTCACAACCAGAATCTAAACTAGTGTATTCAAATCTGTCTCATTTCAATTCTCCACACCCTGCCTGGGAGTAAGTTAGCCACGTAATATCCATGTACTATCCATGTACTATCCATGTACTATCCATGTACTATTCATGTAATATCCATGTACTATCCAGGTAATATCCCGGTACTATCCATGTACTATCCAGGTAATATCCCGGTACTATCCATGTACTGTCCAGGTACTATCCATGTAATATCCATGTACTATCCGTGTACTATCCATGTACTATCCATGTAATATCCAGGTACTATCCGTGTACTATCCATGTACTATCCATGTACTATCCAGGTAATATCTGTGTACTATCCAGGTACTATCCATGTAATATCCATGTACTATCCAGGTAATATCTGTGTACTATCCAGGTACTATCCAGGTACTATCCAGGTACTATCCAGGTACTATCAATGTACTATCCATGTACTATCAGTGTACTATCCATGTACTATCCAGGTAATATCCAGGTACTATCCAGGTACTATCCATGTAATATCCATGTACTATCCAGGTACTATCCATGTAATATCCATGTACTATCCAGGTACTATCAGTGTACTATCCATGTACTATCCAGGTAATATCCAGGTAATATCCATGTACTATCCAGGTACTATCCATGTCATATCCATGTACTATCCAGGTACTATCCATGTAATATCCATGTACTATCAAGGTACTATCAGTGTACTATCCATGTACTATCAGTGTAATATCCATGTACTATCCAGGTACTATCCATGTAATATCCATGTACTATCCGTGTACTATCCGTGTACTATCCATGTACTGTCCGTGTACTATCCGTGTACTATCCATGTAATGGGGGGGGGGGGGGGGGGGTAGAGGTCTGACTCAGCCCTCCACTCTTTATTGATTTCTAAATCTGCTTCCCAAATGACACCCTATTCCCTATATAGTACACTCCTTTTGATCAGGACCCATAGAGGCTCTGGTCCTATTTTAGAGATTAGGATTCTATTTGGCACACAACCCTAAGTTTATTGTGTTTCCAGTTTCCAAGACATTTGATATTGTAATAATTGGGTCCCTACACAGAAGCTGTGCAAATTAGGGCCTATTTAGCCTGGGGGGGGGAGGGAGAGATATAACTATAAACGGTACGGACACCTCACAAGACAAAGGGTCCTTTTTTGTGTTTTTTTAACCTGAGGAAAGAAAGAGAGGAAAAGTGATAGAATATGGGTCAATAATCTACACCGGCGGTAGACGAGTAGAGGAGGAGCCAACTCTCTCAAGGTTTCCCTGCTGCTCCGTTGTACATTATTCATCTAGCAGAGAGCCGGAGGGATCGTCATTGACCTCAGCACCTCGCAACACAAACCCTGCATACCAAATGGAGCCCTATTCCCTACATAGCACACTACTATAGACCAGAGCCCTATTCCCTATATAGTGCACTACTATAGACCAGAGCCCTATTCCCTATATAGTACACTACTTTAGACCAGAGCCCTATTCCCTATATAGTGCACTACTATAGACCAGTGCCCTATTCCCTATATAGTACACTACTTTTGACCAGAGCCCTATTCCCTATATAGTACACTACTATAGACCAGAGCCCTATGGGTCTGTGTGGGGGGGGGTGGCCCTGGTCAAAGTAGTGCACTAGGTTAGGAATATGATCCCATTTGGGACGCAGACCCATGAGACGACATATTATGGGATCAGTACGGTTACTGTTGTCATGGAACCATACTGCATGTCTGTAAGTCTATTGACATATTATGGGATCAGTACGGTTATTGTTGTCATGGAACCATACTGCATGTCTGTAAGTCTATTGACATATTATGGGATCAGTACGGTTACTGTTGTCATGGAACCATACTGCATGTCTGTAAGTCTTAACGACATATTATGGGATCAGTACGGTTACTGTTGTCATGGAACCATTCTGCCTGTCTGTAAGTCTATTGACATATTATGGGATCAGTACGGTTACTGTCGTCATGGAACCATACTGCCTGTCTGTAAGTCTTAACGACATATTATGGGATCAGTACGGTTACTGTTGTCATGGAACCATACTGCCTTTCTGTAAGTCTATTGACATGTTATGGGATTAGTACGGTTACTGTCGTCATGGAACCATACTGCCTGTCTGTAAGTCTTAACGACATATTATGGGATCAGTACGGTTACTGTCGTCATGGAACCATACTGCCTGTCTGTAAGTCTTAACGACATATTATGGGATCAGTACGGTTACTGTCGTCATGGAACCATACTGCCTGTCTGTAAGTCTTAACGACATATTATGGGATCAGTACGGTTACTGTCGTCATGGAACCATTCTGCCTGTCTGTAAGTCTTAACGACATATTATGGGATCAGTACGGTTACTGTCGTCATGGAACCATACTGCCTGTCTGTAAGTCTTAACGACATATTATGGGATCAGTACGGTTACTGTCGTCATGGAACCATTCTGCCTGTCTGTAAGTCTTAACGACATATTATGGGATCAGTTTGGCTAAAACATTTTATAACAGTGCCATCAAAGCAAATACGCAGTCTGGCTAGAGAGAAACCTCTTCAGCAAATATCTGTAAACCCCCGGGTGTCAAACCACCCCTCCTTCCAGCCGGTACCTGCCACTTAGCGACTGGTTATTGATGTGGAATACAATGATCTAGCACCGGGGAAAGGACCAAAGGCTTAATTTGGGTTTTAAATGAACTAAGAGGCCAAGGCACTTCAGTTCAACTTAAGAGCTACAATTGACAATGTTTTTTAGTCCGATAGTAACGGCGTGGGCGGTGGCGTTCGAGTGTTTGACACTCGTTCCTAAGAGCCGTTAAGGCTCTGTGCTTTTTCGCAAAGCACGTCGTTGTATCGCTTAGAATTAGTGTTAATTAGTGTAATTGTATAAATGTGTTCTTCAGGGGCAACGTAGCAACCCGGCTTCAACAGTCGTCTCTCTCTGGGGTTGTTGGGCTCTCCAGACAGTCTCTTAAAATGGCACCCTATTCCCTACATAGTGCACTACGTTTGACCTGAGCCCTAGTTCACTATACAGCGAATAGGGAGCCATTTGGGACAGATTCGTGCGGAAGCCAACCCCTTATAGCTTGTAATTGCAGATACTCGTAGTTGAACCTATAGTCTGATATTATCTCCTCTAAACTCGCTATGGGGGCCCAGCGGTACATCCTAACTTCCCTATATAGTACACTACTTTAGACCAGAGCCCTATTCCCTATATAGTGCACTACTTTAGACCAGGGCCCTATTCCCTATATAGTACACTACTTTAGACCAGGGCCCTATTCCCTATATATCAAATCAAATCTAATTTTATTTGTCACATACACATGGTTAGCAGATGTTAATTCGAGTGTAGCGAAATGCTTGTGCTTCTAGTTCCGACAATGCAGTAATAACCAACGAGTAATCTAGCTAACAATTTCACAACAACAACCTTATACACACAAGTGTAAAGAGATGAAGAATATGTACATAAAGATATATGAATGAGTGATGGTACAGAACGGCATAGGCAATATACAGTAGATGGTATCTAGTACAGTATATACATATGAGATGAGTATGTAAACAAAGTGGCATAGTTTCAAGTGGCTAGTGATACATGTATTACATAAAGATGGAATAGATGATATAGAGTACAGTATATACATATGAGATGAATAATGTAGGGTATGTAAACATTATATTAGGTAGCATTGTTTAAAGTGGCTAGTGATACATTTTACATCAATTCCCATTATTAAAGTGGCTGGAGTTGAGTCAGTGTGTTGGCAGCAGCCACTCAATGTTAGTGGTGGCTGTTTAACAGTCTGATGGCCTTGAGATAGAAGTTGTTTTTCATAGTGCACTACCTTAGACCAGAGCCCAGTCAGTCTGAATCGGACAGCCAATAGTAATGTAGTGATGCTGTGGAGAGGGATTCAGTAGTAATGTAGTGATGCTGTGGAGAGGGATTCAGTAGTAATGTAGTGATGCTGTGGAGAGGGATCCAGTAGTAATGTAGTGATGGACTGTAGAGAGGGATTCAAACGTAATGTGGTAGAACTACTACAGAACCCTGGGGATCCCAGTGTATTGTACAGTGGTACAGTATCGGACCAGACTCCTGGAGATCCCTGTCTATTGTAACAGTGGTACAGTATCAGACCAGACCCCTGGGGATCCCAGTCTGTTGTAACAGTGGTACAATATCAGACCCCTGGGGATGCCAGTCTATTGTAACAGTGGTACAGTACCAGACCCCTGGGGATCCCAGTATGTTGTAACAGTGGTACATTATCAGACCCCTGGGGATCCCTGTGAATTGTAACAGTGATACAGTATCAGACCCCTAGGGATCCCAGTCTATTGTAACAGCAGTATCAGACCAATTGGGGATCCCAGTCTATTGTAACAGTGGTACAGTACCAGACCCCTGGGGATCCCAGTCTGTTGTAACAGTGGTACATTATCAGACCCCTGGGGATCCCAGTGTATTGTAACAGTGATACAGTATCAGACCCCTAGGGATCCCAGTCTATTGTAACAGCAGTATCAGACCCCTGGGGATCCCAGTCTATTGTAACAGTGGTACAGTACCAGACCCCTGGGGATCCCAGTCTATTGTAACAGTGGTACAGTATCAGACCAGACCCCTGGGGATCCCAGTCTATTGTAACAGTGGTACAGTATCAGACCAGACCCCTGGGGATCCCAGTCTATTGTAACAGTGGTACAGTATCAGACCCCTGGGGATCCCAGTCTGTTGTAACAGTGGTACAGTATCAGACCCCTGGGGATCCCAGTCTGTTGTAACAGTGGTACAGTATCAGATCCCTGGGGATCCCAGTCTGTTGTAACAGTGGTATCAGACCCCTGGGGATCCCAGTCTGTTGTAACAGTGGTACAGTATCAGACCCATGGGGATCCCAGTCTATTGTAACAGTGGTACAGTATCAGACCAGACCCCTGGGGATCCCAGTCTATTGTAACAGTGGTACAGTATCAGACCCCTGGGGATCCCAGTCTGTTGTAACAGTGGTACAGTATCAGACCCCTGGGGATCCCAGTCTGTTGTAACAGTGGTACAGTACCAGACCCCTGGGGATCCCAGTCTGTTGTAACAGTGTTACAGTATCAGACCCCTGGGGATCCCAGTCTGTTGTAACAGTGGTACAGTATCAGACCCCTGGGGATCCCAGTTTGTTGTAACAGTGGTACAGTATCAGACCCCTGGGGATCCCAGTCTGTTGTAACAGTGGTACAGTATCAGACCCTGAGGATCCCAGTCTGTTGTAACAGTGGTACAGTATCAGACCCCTGGGGATCCCAGTCTGTTGTAACAGTGGTACAGTATCAGACCCCTGGGGATCCCAGTCTGTTGTAACAGTGGTACTCTACCAGACCCCTGGGGATCCCAGTCTGTTGTAACAGTGGTATCAGACCACTGGGGATCCCTGTCTGTTGTAACAGTGGTATCAGACCCCTGGGGATCCCTGTCTGTTGTAACAGTGGTAAGGTACCAGACCCCTGGGGATCCCAGTCTGTTGTAACAGTGGTATCAGACCCCTGGGGATCCCAGTCTGTTGTAACAGTGGTACCAGACCCATGGGGATCCCAGTCTATTGTAACAGTGGTACACTATCAGACCCCTGGGGATCCCAGTCTGTTGTAACAGTGGTATCAGACCCCTGGGGATCCCAGTCTGTTGTAACAGTGGTACAGTATCAGACCCCTGGGGATCCCAGTCTGTTGTAACAGTGATACAGTATCAGACCCCTGGGGATCCCAGTCTGTTGTAACAGTGGTATAGTATCAGACCCCTGGGGATCCCAGTCTGTTGTAACAGTGGTACAGTATCAGACCCCTGGGGATCCCAGTCTGTTGTAACAGTGGTACTCTACCAGACCCCTGGGGATCCCAGTCTGTTGTAACAGTGGTATCAGACCACTGGGGATCCCTGTCTGTTGTAACAGTGGTATCAGACCCCTGGGGATCCCTGTCTGTTGTAACAGTGGTAAGGTACCAGACCCCTGGGGATCCCAGTCTGTTGTAACAGTGGTATCAGACCCCTGGGGATCCCAGTCTGTTGTAACAGTGGTACCAGACCCATGGGGATCCCAGTCTATTGTAACAGTGGTACACTATCAGACCCCTGGGGATCCCAGTCTGTTGTAACAGTGGTATCAGACCCCTGGGGATCCCAGTCTGTTGTAACAGTGGTACAGTATCAGACCCCTGGGGATCCCAGTCTGTTGTAACAGTGATACAGTATCAGACCCCTGGGGATCCCAGTCTGTTGTAACAGTGGTATAGTATCAGACCCCTGGGGATCCCAGTCTGTTGTAACAGTGGTACGGTATCAGACCCCTGGGGATCCCAGTCTGTTGTAACAGTAGTACAGTATCAGACCCCTGGGGATCCCAGTCTGTTGTAACAGTGGTACAGTATCAGACCCATGGGGATCCCAGTCTATTGTAACAGTGGTACAGTATCAGACCAGACCCCTGGGGATCCCAGTCTATTGTAACAGTGGTACAGTATCAGACCCCTGGGGATCCCAGTCTGTTGTAACAGTGGTACAGTATCAGACCCCTGGGGATCCCAGTCTATTGTAACAGTGGTACAGTACCAGACCCCTGGGGATCCCAGTCTGTTGTAACAGTGTTACAGTATCAGACCCCTGGGGATCCCAGTCTGTTGTAACAGTGGTACAGTATCAGACCCCTGGGGATCCCAGTCTGTTGTAACAGTGGTACAGTATCAGACCCCTGGGGATCCCAGTCTGTTGTAACAGTGGTACAGTATCAGACCCTGAGGATCCCAGTCTGTTGTAACAGTGGTACAGTATCAGACCCCTTGGGATCCCAGTCTGTTGTAACAGTGGTACAGTATCAGACCCCTGGGGATCCCAGTCTGTTGTAACAGTGGTACAGTATCAGACCCCTGGGGATCCCAGTCTGTTGTAACAGTGGTACTCTACCAGACCCCTGGGGATCCCAGTCTGTTGTAACAGTGGTATCAGACCACTGGGGATCCCTGTCTGTTGTAACAGTGGTATCAGACCCCTGGGGATCCCTGTCTGTTGTAACAGTGGTAAGGTACCAGACCCCTGGGGATCCCAGTCTGTTGTAACAGTGGTATCAGACCCCTGGGGATCCCAGTCTGTTGTAACAGTGGTACCAGACCCCTGGGGATCCCAGTCTATTGTAACAGTGGTACACTATCAGACCCCTGGGGATCCCAGTCTGTTGTAACAGTGGTATCAGACCCCTGGGGATCCCAGTCTGTTGTAACAGTGGTACAGTATCAGACCACCGGGGATCCCAGTCTGTTGTAACAGTGATACAGTATCAGACCCCTGGGGATCCCAGTCTGTTGTAACAGTGGTATAGTATCAGACCCCTGGGGATCCCAGTCTGTTGTAACAGTGGTACAGTATCAGACCCCTGGGGATCCCAGTCTGTTGTAACAGTGGTACAGTATCAGACCCCAGGGGATCCCAGTTTGTTGTAACAGTGGTACAGTATCAGACCCCTGGGGATCCCAGTCTGTTGTAACAGTGGTACAGTATCAGACCCCTGGGGATCCCAGTCTGTTGTAACAGTGGTACAGTATCAGACCCCTGGGGATCCCAGTCTGTTGTAACAGTGGTACAGTATCAGACCCCTGGGGATCCCAGTCTGTTGTAACAGTGGTACAGTATCAGACCCCTGGGGATCCCAGTCTGTTGTAACAGGGGTACTGTACCAGACCCCTGGGGATCCCAGTCTGTTGTAACAGTGGTATCAGACCACTGGGGATCCCTGTCTGTTGTAACAGTGGTATCAGACCCCTGGGGACCCCAGTCTGTTGTAACAGTGGTATCAGACCCCTGGGGATCCCAGTCTGTTGTAACAGTTTTATCAGACCCCTGGGGATCCCAGTCTGTTGTAACAGTGGTACAGTATCAGACCCCTGGGGACCCCAGTCTGTTGTAACAGTGGTAAGGTACCAGACCCCTGGGGATCCCAGTCTGTTGTAACAGTGGTATCAGACCCCTGGGGATCCCAGTCTGTTGTAACAGTGGTAAGGTACCAGACCCCTGGGGATCCCAGTCTGTTGTAACAGTGGTATCAGACCCCTGGGGATCCCAGTCTGTTGTAACAGTGGTAAGGTACCAGACCCCTGGGGATCCCAGTCTGTTGTAACAGTGGTATCAGACCCCTGGGGATCCCAGTCTCTTGTAACAGTGGTAAGGTACCAGACCCCTTGGGATCCCAGTCTGTTGTAACAGTGGTATCAGACCCCTGGGGATCCCAGTCTGTTGTAACAGTGGTATCAGACCCCTGGGGATCCCAGTCTGTTGTAACAGTTTTATCAGACCCCTGGGGATCCCAGTCTGTTGTAACAGTGGTACAGTATCAGACCCCTGGGGACCCCAGTCTGTTGTAACAGTGGTAAGGTACCAGACCCCTGGGGATCCCAGTCTGTTGTAACAGTGGTATCAGACCCCTGGGGATCCCAGTCTGTTGTAACAGTGGTAAGGTACCAGACCCCTGGGGATCCCAGTCTGTTGTAACAGTGGTATCAGACCCCTGGGGATCCCAGTCTGTTGTAACAGTGGTAAGGTACCAGACCCCTGGGGATCCCAGTCTGTTGTAACAGTGGTATCAGACCCCTGGGGATCCCAGTCTGTTGTAACAGTGGTATCAGACCCCTGGGGATCCCAGTCTGTTGTAACATTTGTAAGGTACCAGACCCCTGGGGATCCCAGTCTGTTGTAACAGTGGTATCAGACCCCTGGGGATCCCAGTCTGTTGTAACAGTGGTATCAGACCCCTGGGGATCCCAGTCTGTTGTAACAGTGGTAAGGTACCAGACCCCTGGGGATCCCAGTCTGTTGTAACAGTGGTATCAGACCCCTGGGGATCCCAGTCTGTTGTAACAGTGGTATCAGACCCCTGGGGATCCCAGTCTGTTGTAACAGTGGTATCAGACCCCTGGGGATCCCAGTCTGTTGTAACAGTGGTAAGGTACCAGACCCCTGGGGATCCCAGTCTGTTGTAACAGTGGTATCAGACCCCTGGGGATCCCAGTCTCTTGTAACAGTGGTAAGGTACCAGACCCCTTGGGATCCCAGTCTGTTGTAACAGTGGTATCAGACCCCTGGGGATCCCAGTCTGTTGTAACAGTGGTATCAGACCCCTGGGGATCCCAGTCTGTTGTAACAGTTTTATCAGACCCCTGGGGATCCCAGTCTGTTGTAACAGTGGTACAGTATCAGACCCCTGGGGACCCCAGTCTGTTGTAACAGTGGTAAGGTACCAGACCCCTGGGGATCCCAGTCTGTTGTAACAGTGGTATCAGACCCCTGGGGATCCCAGTCTGTTGTAACAGTGGTAAGGTACCAGACCCCTGGGGATCCCAGTCTGTTGTAACAGTGGTATCAGACCCCTGGGGATCCCAGTCTGTTGTAACAGTGGTAAGGTACCAGACCCCTGGGGATCCCAGTCTGTTGTAACAGTGGTATCAGACCCCTGGGGATCCCAGTCTGTTCTAACAGTGGTATCAGACCCCTGGGGATCCCAGTCTGTTGTAACATTTGTAAGGTACCAGACCCCTGGGGATCCCAGTCTGTTGTAACAGTGGTATCAGACCCCTGGGGATCCCAGTCTGTTGTAACAGTGGTATCAGACCCCTGGGGATCCCAGTCTGTTGTAACAGTGGTAAGGTACCAGACCCCTGGGGATCCCAGTCTGTTGTAACAGTGGTATCAGACCCCTGGGGATCCCAGTCTGTTGTAACAGTGGTATCAGACCCCTGGGGATCCCAGTCTGTTGTAACAGTGGTATCAGACCCCTGGGGATCCCAGTCTGTTGTAACAGTGGTATGGTATCAGACCCCTGGGGATCCCAGTCTGTTGTAACAGTGGTATGGTATCAGACCCCTGGGGACCCCAGTCTGTTGTAACAGTGGTATCAGACCCATGGGGATCCCAGTCTGTTGTAACAGTGGTATCAGACCCCTGGGGATCCCAGTCTGTTGTAACAGTGGTATGGTATCAGACCCCTGGGGACCCCAGTCTGTTGTAACAGTGGTATCAGGCCCCTGGGGATCCCAGTCTGTTGTAACAGTGGTATGGTATCAGACCCCTGGGGATCCCAGTCTGTTGTAACAGTGGTATGGTATCAGACCCCTGGGGACCCCAGTCTGTTGTAACAGTGGTATCAGACCCCTGGGGATCCCAGTCTGTTGTAACAGTGGTATCAGACCCCTGGGGATCCCAGTCTGTTGTAACAGTGGTATCAGACCCCTGGGTATCCCAGTCTATTGTAACAGTGGTAAGGTACCAGACCCCTGGGGATCCCAGTCTGTTATAACAGTGGTACCAGACCCCTGGGGATCCCAGTCTGTTGTAACAGTGGTACAGTATCAGACCCCTGGGGATCCCAGTCTGTTGTAACAGTGGTACCAGACCCCTGGGGATCCCAGTCTGTTGTAACAGTGGTATCAGACCCCTGGGGATCCCAGTCTGTTGTAACAGTGGTACCAGACCCCTGGGGATCCCAGTCTGTTGTAACAGTGGTATCAGACCCCTGGGGATCCCAGTCTGTTGTAACAGTGGTATCAGACCCCTGGGGATCCCAGTCTGTTGTAACAGTGGTAAGGTACCAGACCCTTGGGGATCCCAGTCTGTTGTAACAGTGGTATGGTATCAGACCCCTGGGGACCCCAGTCTGTTGTAACAGTGGTACCAGACCCCTGGGGATCCCAGTCTGTTGTAACAGTGGTATCAGACCCCTGGGTATCCCAGTCTGTTATAACAGTGGTATCAGACCCCTGGGGATCCCAGTCTGTTGTAACAGTGGTATCAGACCCCTGGGGATCCCAGTCTGTTGTAACAGTGGTATCAGACCCCTGGGGATCCCAGTCTGTTGTAACAGTGGTACCAGACCCCTGGGGATCCCAGTCTGTTGTAACAGTGGTATCAGACCCCTGGGGACCCCAGTCTGTTGTAACAGTGGTAAGGTACCAGACCACTGGGGATCCCAGTCTGTTGTAACAGTGGTATCAGACCCCTGGGGATCCCAGTCTGTTGTAACAGTGGTAAGGTACCAGACCCCTGGGGATCCCAGTCTGTTATAACAGTGGTAAGGTACCAGACCACTGGGAATCCCAGTCTGTTGTAACAGTGGTAAGGTACCAGACCACTGGGGATCCCAGTCTGTTGTAACAGTGGTACCAGACCCCTGGGGATCCCAGTCTGTTGTAACAGTGGTATCAGACCCCTGGGGATCCCAGTCTGTTGTAACATTGGTATCAGACCCCTGGGGATCCCAGTCTGTTGTAACAGTGGTACCAGACCCCTGGGGATCCCAGTCTGTTTTAACAGTGGTACAGTATCAGACCCCTGGGGACCCCAGTCTGTTGTAACAGTGGTACAGTATCAGACCCCTGGGGATCCCAGTCTGTTGTAACAGTGGTATCAGACCCCTGGGGATCCCAGTCTGTTGTAACAGTGGTATCAGACCCCTGGGGATCCCAGTCTGTTGTAACAGTGGTAAGGTACCAGACCCTTGGGGATCCCAGTCTGTTGTAACAGTGGTATGGTATCAGACCCCTGGGGACCCCAGTCTGTTGTAACAGTGGTACCAGACCCCTGGGGATCCCAGTCTGTTGTAACAGTGGTATCAGACCCCTGGGTATCCCAGTCTGTTATAACAGTGGTATCAGACCCCTGGGGATCCCAGTCTGTTGTAACAGTGGTATCAGACCCCTGGGGATCCCAGTCTGTTTTAACAGTGGTATCAGACCCCTGGGGATCCCAGTCTGTTGTAACAGTGGTAAGGTACCAGACCCCTGGGGATCCCAGTCTGTTGTAACAGTGGTATCAGACCCCTGGGGATCCCAGTCTGTTGTAACAGTGGTAAGGTACCAGACCACTGGGGATCCCAGTCTGTTGTAACAGTGGTATCAGACCCCTGGGGATCCCAGTCTGTTGTAACAGTGGTATCAGACCCCTGGGGATCCCAGTCTGTTGTAATGTGGTACCAGACCCCTGGGGATCCCAGTCTGTTTTAACAGTGGTACAGTATCAGACCCCTGGGGATCCCAGTCTGTTGTAACAGTGGTAAGGTACCAGACCCTTGGGGATCCCAGTCTGTTGTAACAGTGGTATGGTATCAGACCCCTGGGGACCCCAGTCTGTTGTAACAGTGGTACCAGACCCCTGGGGATCCCAGTCTGTTGTAACAGTGGTATCAGACCCCTGGGTATCCCAGTCTGTTATAACAGTGGTATCAGACCCCTGGGGATCCCAGTCTGTTGTAACAGTGGTATCAGACCCCTGGGGATCCCAGTCTGTTTTAACAGTGGTATCAGACCCCTGGGGATCCCAGTCTGTTGTAACAGTGGTAAGGTACCAGACCCCTGGGGATCCCAGTCTGTTGTAACAGTGGTATCAGACCCCTGGGGATCCCAGTCTGTTGTAACAGTGGTAAGGTACCAGACCACTGGGGATCCCAGTCTGTTGTAACAGTGGTATCAGACCCCTGGGGATCCCAGTCTGTTGTAACAGTGGTATCAGACCCCTGGGGATCCCAGTCTGTTGTAACAGTGGTACCAGACCCCTGGGGATCCCAGTCTGTTTTAACAGTGGTACAGTATCAGACCCCTGGGGACCCCAGTCTGTTGTAACAGTGGTACAGTATCAGACCCCTGGGGATCCCAGTCTGTTGTAACAGTGGTATCAGACCCCTGGGGATCCCAGTCTGTTGTAACAGTGGTAAGGTACCAGACCCCTGGGGATCCCAGTCTGTTGTAACAGTGGTACCAGACACTCTTCATCATAACAAACTTTATTTTATTAATTTTATTTCATTCTAATGTATTTTTCTCTAGAGATGTTTTGTCTTTTACTTCAAAGTAAATCTATTTTTATTATTGTGATGCGTTATGAGGAGGTGTGTGTGTGTGTGTGTGTGTGTGTGTGTGTGTGTGTGTGTGTGTGTGTGTTTGTATGCTCTTCCTAATGTGTCTATAGTAATTACTATGATTCTCCTTCTCCTTCAAACGGACGTCGTAGCTCAACTCAACAATCGCCAATTACATTATTGCAAATGATGCTTGAAGGCAGAGAACTTTGGCCTCCCTATAATTTCAGCACCAAAATATTTCTCCTGAATACAGAACAGCTATTTCCATTTATTTTGTTTTTCAGTAGAAAGAAACTAATGGTCTTGTAAAGAAAACCAAGATGTCATAAATATCCCTCCTCCCGTCCTCTCCTCTCCTCTCCTCTCCTCTCTCCTCCCCTCCTCCCTCTCCTCTCCTCTCCTCTCCTCTCCTCTCCTCTCCTCTCCTCTCCTCTCCTCTCCTCTCCTCTCCTCTCCTCTCCTCTCCTCCCTCTCCCCTCCCCTCCCCTCCTCTCCTCCTCATCCCTCCTCCCTCTCCCCTCCTCTCCTCCTCTCCCTTCCTCCCTCTCCTCTCCCCTCCTCTCCTCACCTCCCCTCCTCCCTCTCCCCTCCTCTCCTCACCTCCCCTCCTCCCTCTCCTCTCCCCTCCTCTCCTCACCTCCCCTCCTCCCTCTCCCCTCCTCTCCTCACCTCCCCTCCTCCCTCTCCCCTCCTCTCCTCACCTCCCCTCCTCCCTCTCCCCTCCTCTCCTCACCTCCCCTCCTCCCTCTCCCCTCCTCTCCTCACCTCCCCTCCTCCCTCTCCCCTCCTCCCTCTCCCCTCAAATTACAAAAACGACCTACTCTTGAACTGAATGAAATAGTTACTAGTGAGTTTAAATAGTAATGAATCATACTACTAATGTTTTGTCTAGAGAATCAGCCATGTCACACAGAACAGCATGTGACCTCCAGACCTCTCCTCTCCTCTCCTCCTCTCCTCTCCTCCTCATCCCTCCTCAGAACAGCATGTTTCCTCCAGACCTCTCCTCTCCTCTCCTCCTCTCCTCTCCTCCTCTCCTCTCCTCCTCATCCCTCCTCAGAACAGCATGTGACCTCCAGACCTCTCCTCTCTCTCTAGACTGTAACTCTGTGTCTGAGGTCGTCGTGATGTCACCAGACCTCTCCTCTCTCTCTAGACTGTAACTCTGTGTCTGAGGTCATCGTGATGTCACCAGACCTCTCCTCTCTCTCTAGACTGTAACTCTGTGTCTGAGGTCATCGTGATGTCACCAGACCTCTCCTCTCTCTCTAGACTGTAACTCTGTGTCTGAGGTCATCGTGATGTCACCAGACCTCTCCTCTCTCTCTAGACCGTAACTATGTGTCTGAGGTCATCGTGATGTCACCAGACCTCTCCTCTCTCTCTAGACCGTAACTCTGTGTCTGAGGTCATCGTGATGTCACCAGACCGCTCCTCTCTCTCTAGACCGTAACTCTGTGTCTGAGGTCATCGTGATGTCACCAGACCGCTCCTCTCTCTCTAGACCGTAACTTTGTGTCTGAGGTCGTCGTGATGTCACCAGACCTCTCCTCTCTCTCTAGACTGTAACTCTGTGTCTGAGGTCATCGTGATGTCACCAGACCTCTCCTCTCTCTCTAGACTGTAACTCTGTGTCTGAGGTCATCGTGATGTCACCAGACCTCTCCTCTCTCTCTAGACTGTAACTCTGTGTCTGAGGTCATCGTGATGTCACCAGACCTCTCCTCTCTCTCTAGACTGTAACTCTGTGTCTGAGGTCATCGTGATGTCACCAGACCTCTCCTCTCTCTCTAGACTGTAACTCTGTGTCTGAGGTCATCGTGATGTCACCAGACCGCTCCTCTCTCTCTAGACCGTAACTCTGTGTCTGAGGTCATCGTGATGTCACCAGACCTCTCCTCTCTCTCTAGACTGTAACTCTGTGTCTGAGGTTATCGTGATGTCACCAGAACTCTCCCTCTCTAGACTGTAACTTTGTGTCTGAGGTCACCGTGATGTCACCAGACCTCTCCTCATAACACAGTGAGGTGATAGAGATGTCCTCGTTGAGTTGGGTCATACAGTGGACCCTATGCTTCAGGTTTAGAACACAGTGAGGTGATAGAGATGTCCTCATTGAGTTGAGTCATACAGTGGACCCTATGCTTCAGGGTTAGAACACAGTGAGGTGATGTCCTCATTGAGTGGACTCATACAGTGTGATATGACAGGTGTTGACACCGGCACAGTTAAACCACTGTCTTATTCAAGTGCTTGTATGCTTGGCTTACTTGAAAGAGAAGGAAATCTTGCTTCATTATGAGATCAGGTACACGTTAGGTCAAGGAGACATCTCGTCCACAATGAGGTCAAGGAGACATCTCGTCCACAATGAGGTCAAGGAATCATCTCGTCCACAATGAGGTCAAGGAATCATCTCGTCCACATTGAGGTCAAGGAGACATCTCATCCACTATGAGGTCAAGGAGACATCTCATCCATTATGAGGTCAAGGAAACATCTCATCCATTATGAGGTCAAGGAAACATCTCATCCATTATGAGGTCAAGGACACATCTCATCCACTATGAGGTCAAGGAGACCTCTCATCCACTATGAGGTCAAGGAGACCTCTCATCCACTATGAGGTCAAGGAGACATGAGGTCAAGGAAACAACTCATCCATTACTGGTAGCTTTGGGAAATCTATTATGACCTTGTTCAAATCAGTTAAATGTCCCTCATTATCAATCCTTTAATTAATGAGAGATTGAGAGAGACCGAGACAGACAGACAGACAGACAGACAGACAGACAGACAGACAGACAGACAGACAGACAGACAGACAGACAGACAGACAGACAGACCGAGAGAGAGAGAGAGAGACAGACAGAGAGAGAGAGAAACACAGACATTTCCCAAACAATGTACTGAGCAAATGTCAAATAGGATTTTTACCATGTATTCACCCTGCACACCCTAATTGACAAACAAACCAAAACAAAGGCAAAATCTTCTCAGGCTTTGTTGATAAAAAAAAAAAAAGCTTTCGACTCAATCTGGCACGAGGGTCTGCTAAACAAACTGATGGAAAGTGGAGTTTGGAGGAAAAACATACGACATTATAAAATCCATGTATACAAAAACGACAAGTTTGCGGTTAAAATTGGCAAAAAACAATTATTTCCACAGGGATGCAGTTTCAGCCCTCGTCAACATATACAGTACCAGTGAATAGTTTGGACACCGACTCACAAGGGGACTTACAATTTTCTTCACAGTGAAGACATCAAAATGATGAAATAACACATATGGAATCATGTAGAAATCAAAAAAGTTTTAAACAAATCTAAATATATTTTATATATGCTAGATTCTTCAAAGTAGCCACCCTTTGCCTTGATGACAGCTTTGCACACCTTTGGCATTCTCTCAACCAGCTTCATGGTGCAGCAAGTCAGCACCTCAGGAGTAAATGTCAGTGGGCTTTTCATAGCCGATCATTCAGAGTATCTCTACCGCTCCTGCTGTCTCTAGAGAGTTGAAAACAGCAGGTCTGGGACAGGTAGAAGGTCTGGGACAGGTAGCAGGTCTGGGACAGGTAGCAGGTCTGGGACAGGTAGGTCCTAGGGCTCAGGTCAGTTGAAACTGGAGCAGCAGCACAGCCAAGTGGACTGGGGACAGCAAGGAGTCATCAGGCCAGGTAGTCCTGAGGCATGGTCCTAGGGCTCAGGTCAGTTGAAACTGGAGCAGCAGCACAGCCAGGTGGACTGGGGACAGCAAGGAGTCATCAGGCCAGGTAGTCCTGAGGCATGGTCCTAGGGCTCAGGTCCTCCAAGAGAAGAGAAAGAAAGAAAGAAAGAAAGAGATGGATAGAGAGAGCATACTTACATTTTCACAGGCCACCTGATATCATGAAACACACATCATGTAACATGTTGTAAAGACCAGCCCTGGTCCCCTGGTCCCCTGGCCCCCTGGCCCCCTGGTCCCCTGGCCCCCTGATCCCCTAGTCCCCTGGTCCACCGGTTCCCCTGGTCCCCTGGTCCCTTGGCCCCCTGGTCCCCTGGTCCCCTGGCCCCCTGGTCCCCTGCCTGTTTACGTCATGTAACATGTTGTGAGATCAGCCCTGGTCCCTTGGTCCCCTGCCTGTTTACATCATGTAACATGTTGTAAAGACCAGCCCTGGTCCCCTGGTCCCCTGGCCCCCTGGACCCCTGGTCCCCTGCCTGTTTACATCATGTAACATGTTGTAAAGACCAGCCCTGGTCCCCTGGTCCCCTGGTCCCCTGCCTGTTTACATCATGTAGCATGTTGTGAGATCAGCCCTGGTCCTCTGGTCCCCTGCCTGTTTACATCATGTAACATGTTGTGAGATCAGCCCTGGTCCCCTGGTCCCCTGGTCCCCTGCCTGTTTACATCATGTAACATGTTGTGAGATCAGCCCTGGTCCCCTAGTCCCCTGGTCCCCTGGTCCCCTGGCCCCCTGGCCCCCTGCCTGTTTACATCATGTAACATGTTGTGAAGATCAGCCCTGGTCCCCTGGTCCCCTGGCCCCCTGGTCCCCTGGTCCCCTGGTCCCCTGGTCCCCTGGTCCCCTGCCTGTTTACATCATGTAACATGTTGTGAGATCAGCCCTGGTCCCTGCCTGTTTACATCATGTAACATCTTGTGAGATCAGCCCTGGTCCCCTGGTCCCCTGGTCCCCTGGCCCCCTGGTCCCCTGGTCCCCTGCCTGTTTACATCATGTAACATGTTGTGAGATCAGCCCTGGTCCCCATGTCCCCTGCCTGTTTACATCATGTAACATGTTGTGAGATCAGCCCTGGTCCCCTGGTCCCCTGGTCCCCTGCCTGTTTACATCATAAAACATGTTGTGAAGATCAGCCCTGGTCCCTTCCTGTTTACATCATGAAACATGTTGTGAGATCAGCCCTGGTCCCTTCCTGTTTACATCATGTATCATGTTGTGAGATCAGCCCTGGTCCCTTCCTGTTTACATCATGTATCATGTTGTGAGATCAGCCCTGGTCCCCTGGTCCCCTGGTCCCCTGGTCCCCTGCCTGTTTACATCATGTAACATGTTGTGAGATCAGCCCTGGTCCCCTGGTCCCCTGGTCCCCTGGTCCCCTGCCTGTTTACATCATGTAACATGTTGTGAGATCAGCCCTGGTCCCCTGGTCCCCTGGTCCCCTGGTCCCCTGGCCCCCTGGTCCCCTGGTCCCCTGCCTGTTTACATCATGTAACATGTTGTGAGATCAGCCCTGGTCCCCATGTCCCCTGCCTGTTTACATCATGTAACATGTTGTGAGATCAGCCCTGGTCCCCTGGTCCCCTGGTCCCCTGCCTGTTTACATCATAAAACATGTTGTGAAGATCAGCCCTGGTCCCTTCCTGTTTACATCATGAAACATGTTGTGAGATCAGCCCTGGTCCCTTCCTGTTTACATCATGTATCATGTTGTGAGATCAGCCCTGGTCCCTTCCTGTTTACATCATGTATCATGTTGTGAGATCAGCCCTGGTCCCCTGGTCCCCTGGTCCCCTGGTCCCCTGGTCCCCTGCCTGTTTACATCATGTAACATGTTGTGAGATCAGCCCTGGTCCCCTGGTCCCCTGGTCCCCTGGTCCCCTGCCTGTTTACATCATGTAACATGTTGTGAGATCAGCCCTGGTCCCCTGGTCCCCTGGTCCCCTGGTCCCCTGGTCCCCTGGTCCCCTGCCTGTTTACATCATGTAACATGTTGTGTGATCAGCCCTGGTCCCCTGGTCCCCTGGTCCCCTGGTCCCCTGGTCCCCTGCCTGTTTACATCATGTAACATGTTGTGAGATCAGCCCTGGTCCCCTGGTCCCCTGGTCCCCTGGTCCCCTGGCCCCCTGCCTGTTTACATCATGTAGCATGTTGTGAGATCAGCCCTGGTCCCCTGGTCCCCTGCCTGTTTACATCATGTAACATGTTGTGAGATCAGCCCTGGTCCCCTGGTCCCCTGGTCCCCTGGTCCCCTGGTCCCCTACCTGTTTACATCATGTAACATGTTGTGAGATCAGCCCTGGTCCCCTGGTCCCCTGGTCCCCTGGTCCCCTGGCCCCCTGCCTGTTTACATCATGTAGCATGTTGTGAGATCAGCCCTGGTCCCCTGGTCCCCTGGTCCCCTGGTCCCCTGGTCCCCTGCTTGTTTACATCATGTAGCATGTTGTGAGATCAGCCCTGGTCCCCTGGTCCCCTGGTCCCCTGGTCCCCTGCCTGTTTACATCATGTAACATGTTGTGAGATCAGCCCTGGTCCCCTAGTCCCCTGGTCCCCTGGTCCCCTGGCCCCCTGCCTGTTTACATCATGTAACATGTTGTGAGATCAGCCCTGGTCCCCTAGTCCCCTGGTCCCCTGGTCCCCTGGCCCCCTGGCCCCCTGGCCCCCTGCCTGTTTACATTATGTAACATGTTGTGAGATCAGCCCTGGTCCCCTAGTCCCCTGGTCCCCTGGTCCCCTGGTCCCCTGGTCCCCTGGTCCCCTGGTCCCCTGGTCCCCTGCCTGTTTACATCATGTAACATGTTGTGAGATCAGCCCTGGTCCCTGCCTGTTTACATCATGTAACATCTTGTGAGATCAGCCCTGGTCCCCTGGCCCCCTGGTCCCCTGGTCCCCTGCCTGTTTACATCATGTAACATGTTGTGAGATCAGCCCTGGTCCCCTGGTCCCCTGGTCCCCTGGTCCCCTGGTCCCCTGGTCCCCTGGTCCCCTGCCTGTTTACATCATGTAACATGTTGTGAGATCAGCCCTGGTCCCCTGGTCCCCTGGCCCCCTGGTCCCCTGGTCCCCTGCATGTTTACATCATATAACATGTTGTGAAGATCAGCCCTGGTCCCTGCCTGTTTACATCATATAACATGTTGTGAAGATCAGCCCTGGTCCTTGCCTGTTTACATCATGTAGCATGTTGTGAGATCAGCCCTGGTCCCCTGGTCCCCTGCCTGTTTACATCATGTAACATGTTGTGAGATCAGCCCTGGTCCCCTGGTCCCCTGGTCCCCTGGTCCCCTGGTCCCCTGCCTGTTTACATCATGTAACATGTTGTGAGATCAGCCCTGGTCCCCTGGTCCCCTGGCCCCCTGGTCCCCTGGTCCCCTGCCTGTTTACATCATATAACATGTTGTGAAGATCAGCCCTGGTCCCTGCCTGTTTACATCATATAACATGTTGTGAAGATCAGCCCTGGTCCTTGCCTGTTTACATCATGAAACATGTTGTGAGATCAGCCCTGGTCCCTTCCTGTTTACATCATGAAACATGTTGTGAGATCAGCCCTGGTCCCTTCCTGTTTACATCATGTATCATGTTGTGAGATCAGCCCTGGTCCCCTGGTCCCCTGGTCCCCTGGCCCCCTGGTCCCCTGGTCCCTGCCTGTTTACATCATGAAACATGTTGTGAGATCAGCCCTGGTCCCCTCGTCCCCTGGTCCCCTGGTCCCCTGGTCCCCTGGTCCCCTGGTCCCCTGGTCCCCTGCCTGTTTACATCATGTAACATGTTGTGAGATCAGCCCTGGTCCCCTGGTCCCCTGGTCCCCTGGTCCCCTGGTCCCCTGCCTGTTTACATCATGTAACATGTTGTGAGATCAGCCCTGGTCCCCTGGTCCCCTACCTGTTTACATCATGAAACATGTTGTGAGATCAGCCCTGGTCCCCTGGTCCCCTGGTCCCCTGGTCCCCTGGTCCCCTGGTCCCTGCCTGTTTACATCATGAAACATGTTGTGAGATCAGCCCTGGTCCCCTGGTCCCCTGGTCCCCTGGTCCCCTGGTCCCCTGGTCCGTGCCTGTTTACATCATGAAACATGTTGTGAGATCAGCCCTGGTCCCCTGGTCCCCTGGTCCCCTGGTCCCCTGGTCCCTGCCTGTTTACATCATGAAACATGTTGTGAGATCAGCCCTGGTCCCCTGGTCCCCTGGTCCCCTGGTCCCCTGGTCCCCTGGTCCCCTGCCTGTTTACATCATGTAACATGTTGTGAGATCAGCCCTGGTCCCCTGGTCCCCTGGTCCCCTGGTCCCCTGGTCCCCTGGTCCCCTGCCTGTTTACATCATGTAACATGTTGTGAGATCAGCCCTGGTCCCCTGGTCCCCTGGTCCCCTGGTCCCCTGGTCCCCTGGCCCCCTGCCTGTTTACATCATGTAACATGTTGTGAGATCAGCCCTGGTCCCCTGGTCCCCTGGTCCCCTGGTCCCCTACCTGTTTACATCATGAAACATGTTGTGAGATCAGCCCTGGTCCCCTGGTCCCCTGGTCCCCTGGTCCCCTGGTCCCCTGGTCCCTGCCTGTTTACATCATGAAACATGTTGAGATCAGCCCTGGTCCCCTGGTCCCCTGGTCCCCTGGCCCCCTGCCTGTTTACATCATGTAACATGTTGTGAGATCAGCCCTGGTCCCCTGGTCCCCTGGTCCCCTGGTCCCTTCCTGTTTACATCATTAAACATGTTGTGAGATCAGCCCTGGTCCCCTGGTCCCCTGGTCCCCTGGTCCCTGCCTGTTTACATCATGTAACATGTTGTGAGATCAGCCCTGGTCCCCTGGTCCCCTGGTCCCCTGGTCCCTGCCTGTTTACATCATGTAACATGTTGTGAGATCAGCCCTGGTCCCCTGGTCCCCTGGTCCCCTGGTCCCCTGGTCCCCTGGTCCCCTGGTCCCCTGGTCCCTGCCTGTTTACATCATGTAACATGTTGTGAGATCAGCCCTGGTCCCCTGGTCCCCTGGTCCCCTGGTCCCCTGGTCCCCTGGTCCCCTGGTCCCCTGGTCCCCTGGTCCCCTGGCCCCCTGCCTGTTTACATCATGAAACATGTTGTGAGATCAGCCCTGGTCCCCTGGTCCCCTGGTCCCCTGGTCCCCTGGTCCCCTGGTCCCCTGGTCCCCTGGCCCCCTGCCTGTTTACATCATGAAACATGTCCACTAACCCCCTTTTTTTTTACTGCATTGCACTACAAGATTGAAGATCCCTCTCCTCTCCTCCCTCCTGCTTAATGATTTCTCCCTCCCAACCTTCCTCTGAGTATCTCCCTGAAGCTGGGTTCCCCCAATGGGCTCAGAGCTTTCCTTTAAACTCAGCAGAAAGAGTATTTACCCGCAAATTAAATCCTTGCATGGCGTGGTGCTGGATCCCCTGTATGCTGCTGGAAAACAGGGCAATTACTTGGAAAGAGTGAGTCCTGGGAATAGGCCCCGTCCTGAGACAGGGTGGGTGCAGACGCAGACTCAAAGTTTGGGTTTATCTAGGGAGAAGAGGGGGGAGAATAGAGGGGGTGAGGTTGAGAGGGGGAAGAGGGGGATAGTAGGGAGGAGGGGTGAGACGGTATGTTTCGTAAAAACTTTTCCTCAAAGTTAAAAAAAAGTGCCTCAACTGAGAAAGGAGAGGAGAGAGTGGAGCAGGGGAAAGAGAGGAGGGGAAAGAGAGGAGGAGAAAGAGAGGAGGGGAAGAGAGGAGAGGAAAGAGAGGAGGGGAAGAGAGGAGGGGAAGAGAGGAGGAGAAAGTGAGGAGGGGAAAGAGAGGAAAGAGAGGAGGGGAAGAGAGGAGGGGAAAGAGAGGAGTGGAAGAGAGCAGGGGAAAGAGAGGAGGAGAAAGAGAGGAGGGGAAAGAGAGGAAAGAGAGGAGGGGAAAGAGAGGAGGAGAAAGAGAGGAGGGGAAAGAGAGGAAAGAGAGGAGGGGAAAGAGAGGAGGAGAAAGAGAGGAGGGGAAAGAGAGGAAAGAGAGGAGGGGAAAGAGAGGAAAGAGAGGAGGGGAAGAGAGGAGGGGAAAGAGAGGAGTGGAAGAGAGCAGGGGAAAGAGAGGAGAGGAAAGAGAGGAGAGGAAAGAGAGGAGGGGAAAGAGAGGAGGAGAAAGAGAGGAGAGGAAAGAGAGGAGAGGAAAGAGAGGAGAGGAAAGAGAGGAGAGGAAAGAGAGGAGAGGAAAGAGAGGAGAGGAAAGAGAGGAGAGGAAAGAGAGGAGGGGAAAGAGAGGAGGGGAAAGAGAGGAGAGGAAAGAGAGGAGAGGAAAGAGAGGAGAGGAGAGGAAAGAGAGGAGGGGAAAGAGAGGAGGGGAAAGAGAGGAGGGAGAGCCTTGCAGGTTCATTGCATCATGGGTGTGGAGATTGTGAAGAGAAGAGGAGAGAGACACAGAGAAAGACGGAGAGAGAGATTTGACCTACGTCTCTCAGTGTGCAGGCATTCGGGGATGGCTGGTCTCCAGAGGGGGTTGCTTTGTTGTCTCTGTTTAGGGTGTAGATTTCTTAGATCCCAGGCCTCATGAGATGACTAAGGAGTGGGAGAGGGAGGGAGGGGGAGGGAGGGAGGGGAGGAGGGAGATGGAGATGGAGGGAGGGATTAGGGAGATGGAGGGGGGAGGAGGGAAATGGAGGGAGGCAGATGGAGGGAGATGGAGTAGGATGGAGGGAGGAGGGAGATGGAGAGAGATGGGAGATGGAGGGAGGGAGGAGGGAGATGGAGGGAGGAGAGAGATGGAGAGAGATGGGAGATGGAGGGAGATGGGAGATGGAGGGTGAAGGAGGGAGATGGAGGGAGATGGAGGGAGGAGAGAGATGGAGGGCGAAGGAGGGAGATGGAGTAGGATGGAGGGAGGAGGGAGATGGAGTAGGATGGAGGGAGGAGGGAGATGGAGAGAGATGGGAGATTTAGGGTGAAGGAGGGAGATGGAGGGAGAAGGAGGGAGATGAAGGGAGGAAGGTGATTTAGGGAGGAAAGAGAAGGAGGGAGATGAGGACGAGGGAGATGGAGGGAGACAGATGGAGGGGGACAGATGAGGGGAGATGGAAGAAGATGGAATGAGAATGAGGGAGGAGAGAGATGGAGGGAGATGGAGGGAGAAGGACGGAGATGGAGGGAGATGGAGGGAGAATGAGGGAGGAGGGAGATGGAGGGAGATGGAGGGAGACAGATGGAGGGAGACAGATGAGGGGAGATGGAAGAAGATGGAATGAGAATGAGGGAGGAGAGAGATGGAGGGAGATAGAAGGAGAATGAGGGAGGAGGGAGATGGAGGGAGATGGAAGGAGAATGAGGGAGGAGGGAGATGGAGGGAGATGGAAGGAGAATGAGGGAGGAGGGAGATGGAAGGAGAATGAGGGAGGAGGGAGATGGACGGAGATGGAGGGAGAAGGACGGAGATGGAGGGAGATGGAAGGAGAATGAGGGAGGAGGAAGATGGAAGGAGAATGAGGGAGGAAGGAGATGGAAGGAGAAGGTAGGAGAATGAGGGAGGACGGAGATGGAGGGAGATAGATGGAGAATGAGGGAGGAGAAGGGTGGAAGGAGAATGAGGGAGGAGGGAGATGGACGGAGATGGAGAGAGAAGGAGGGAGAAGGAGGGAGAAGGATGGAGATGGAGGGAGATAGAAGGAGAATGAGGGAGGAGGGAGATGGAAGGAGATGGAAGGAGAATGAGGGAGGAGGGAGATGGAAGGAGATGGAAGGAGAATGAGGGAGGAGGAAGATGGAAGGAGAAGGTAGGAGGATGAGATGGATGGAGAATGAGGGAGGAGGGAGATGGAAGGAGAATGAGGGAGGAGGGAGATGGAAGGAGAATGAGGGAGGAGGGAGATGGAAGGAGATGGAAGGAGAATGAAGGAGGACGGAGATGGAGGGAGAATTAAGGAGAATGAGGGAGGAGGGAGATGGAAGGAGAATGAGAGAGGAGGGAGATGGCGGAGATGGAGAGAGATAGAAGGAGAATGAGGGAGGAGGGAGATGGAAGGAGAAGGTAGGATAATGAGGGAGGAGGGAGATAGAAGGAGAATGAGGGAGGAGGGAGATGGAGGGAGATGGAAGGAGAATGAGGGAGGAGGAAGATGGAAGGAGAAGGTAGGAGGATGGAGATGGAAGGAGATGGAAGGAGAATGAGGGAGGGGGAGAGATGGACGGAGATGGAAGGAGAATGAGGGAGGAGGGAGATGGAAGGAGAAGGAGGGAGGAGGAAGATGGAAGGAGAAAGGAGGGAGGAAGGAGATGGAAGGAGAATGAGAGAGGAGGAGATGGACAGAGATGGAGAGAGAAGGGAGATAGAAGGAGAATGAGGGAGGAGGGGAGATGGAAGAAGAAGGTAGGGAGGATGGAGATGGAAGGAGAATGAGGGAGGAGGGAGATGGAAGGAGAATGAGGGAGGAGGGAGATGGAAGGAAAATGAGGAGGAGGGAGATGGAAGGAGAATGAGGGAGGAGGGAGATGGAAGGAGAAGGTAGGAGGAGGGAGATGGAAGGAGAATGAGGGAAGGAGGGAGATGGAAGGATAATGAGGGAGGAGGGAGATGGAGGAGATGGAAGGAGAAGGAGGAGGAGGAAGATGGAAGGAGAATGAGGGAGGAGGGAGATGGAGGGAGATGGAAGGAGAATGAGGGAGGAGGGAGATGGAGGGAGATGAAGGAGAATGAGGGAGGAGGGAGATGGAAGGAGAATGAGGGAGGAGGGAGATGGACGGAGATGGAGAGAGAAGGGAGATGGAGAGAGTAACACTCTAACATCATCAATAACAGCAGATGACCATGAAAGAGACTGGAAGAGGAAGTAAAATGTTAACATTATCATTGACAGCAGATGTCTCTGAGTTTGCGTCATTTGGCCTTCCCTGTCCCGTCTGTTGCTTTTCCATTGACTGGAATTATATATCACCTCTAACCTGTCTAACCCCCATTCAGAGAGGCTTTGACTCTAACCTGTCTAACCCCCATTCAGAGAGGCTTTGACTCTAACAAATTGCCTTCCGACTCGCTGCCTGGTAAGTGGGCTCTTAAATGGAGATCTCGGGATGCGTCCCAGTAGGAGCCCTATTCCCTATATGGTGCACTACTTCTGACCAGGGCCCATAGGGTAGTAGTGCACTATATAGGGAATAGGGTGCCGTTTGGGATGCACACCCTATAGCGAGGTCTGATGATGTTTTAATTGTAAATCTCAGAATGTATTAGTCCTGACCTACAGACTGTCTGTGGCAGCTCCCATTCAATATGGATGTTTGTTTTCCGACACCTGGGGTGTCAAGAGGTTAATGAACCCCTGGTGAAAGACCTATCCTATGCACTTAACTCGGTCTCTGCTATTAACCCCTAATCCTGACCCCCTAACCCTTAACTCTAGCATTACCTAACCTTAAACACAGTCAGACTTCCTAGAGATGTAATTCTCTCTCTCTCTCTCTCTCCATTAACTTATACTGCCTTTCTTCTTTGTTTATTTAGAAGGTTAAACTTGTTAAGCATTTTGGCATATTCCACTGAGGAGAGGAGAGGAGGTGGGGAGAGGAGAAGAGAGGAGAGGAGAGGAGAGGAGAGGAGGTGGGGAGGAGAGGAGAAGAGAGGAGAGGAGAGGAGAGGAGGTGGGGAGAGGAGAGGAGAAGAGGGGGGAGGCGAAGGGAAGGAGAGGAGAGGTGGGGAGAAGAGAGGAGAGGAGAGGAGAGGAGAGGAGAGGAGGTGGGGAGGAGAGGAGAAGAGAGGAGAGGAGAGGAGAGGAGGTGGGGAGAGGAGAGGAGAAGAGGGGGGAGGCGAAGGGAAGGAGAGGAGAGGTGGGGAGAAGAGAGGAGAGGAGAAGAGGTGGGGAGAGGAGAGGAGAAGAGGTGGGAGGGGAGGGGAAGGAGAGGAGAGGTGGGGAGAGGAGAGAGAAGAGGTGGGGAGTGGGAGGAGAGGAGAGGTGGGGAGAGAGAGGAGAAGAGAAGAGGGGGGAGGGGAGGGGAAGGGAAGGAGAGGAGAGGTGGGGAGAGGAGAGGAGAAGAGGGGGGGAGGTGAGGGAAGGAGAGGAGGTGGGGAGGGGAAGGAGAGGAGAGGTGGGGAGAGGAGAGGAGAGGAGAAGAGGGGGGAGGGGCGAAGGGAAGGAGAGGAGAGGTGGGGAGAGGAGAGGAGAGGAGAAGAGGTGGGGAGGGGAGGGGAAGGAGAGGAGAGGTGGGGAGAGGAGAGGAGAAGAGGTGGGGAGTGGGAGGAGAGGAGAGGTGGGGAGAGGAGAGGAGAGGAGAAGAGGTGGGGAGGGGAGGGGAAGGAGAGGAGAGGTGGGGAGAGGAGAGGAGAATAGGTGGGGAGGGAGGGGAAGGAGAGGAGAGGTGGGGAGAGGAGAGGAGAAGAGGTGGGAGGGAGGGGAAGGAGAGGAGAGGTGGGGAGAGGAGAGGAGAAGAGGGGGAGGTGAAGGGAAGGAGAGGAGAGGTGGGGAGAGGAGAGGAGAGGAGAGGAGAGGAGAGGAGAGAAGAGGAGAGGAGAGGAGAGGAGAGAAGGTGGGGAGAGGAGAGGAGAAGAGGGGGAGGCGAAGGGAAGGAGAGGAGAGGGTGGGGAGAAGAGAGGAGAGGAGAAGAGGTGGGGAGAGGAGAGGAGAAGAGGTGGGGAGGGGAGGGGAAGGAGAGGAGAGGTGGGGAGAGGAGAGGAGAAGAGGTGGGGAGTGGGAGGAGAGGAGAGGTGGGGAGAGGAGAGGAGAAGAGAAGAGGTGGGGAGGGGAGGGGAAGGAGAGGAGAGGTGGGGAGAGGAGAGGAGAAGAGGGGGGAGGTGAAGGGAAGGAGAGGAGGTGGGGAGGGGAAGGAGAGGAGAGGTGGGGAGAGGAAGAGGAGAGGAGAAGAGGGGGAGGCGAAGGGAAGGAGAGGAGAGGTGGGGAGAGGAGAGGAGAGGAGAGGAGAAGAGGTGGGGAGAGGAGGGGAAGGAGAGGAGAGGTGGGGAGAGGAGAGAGGAGAAGAGGTGGGGAGGGGAGGGGAAGGAGAGGAAGAGGTGGGGAGAGGAGAGGAGAAGAGGTGGGGAGGGGAGGGGAAGGAGAGGAGAGGGTGGGGAGAGGAGAGGAGAAGAGGGGGGAGGTGAAGGGAAGGAGAGGAGAGGTGGGGAGAGGAGAGGAGAGGAGAAGAGGTGGGGAGGGGAGGGGGAAGGAGAGGAGAGGTGGGGAGAGGAGAGGAGAAGAGGTGGGGAGTGGGAGGAGAGGAGAGGTGGGGAGTGGAGAGGAGAAAGAGGGGGGAGGTGAAGGGAAGGAGAGGAGGTGGGAGGGGAAGGAGAGGAGAGGTGGGGAGAGGAGAGGAGAGGAGAAGAGGGGAGGGGCGAAGGGGAAGGAGAGGAGAGGTGGGGGGAGAGGAGAGGAGAAGAGGTGGAGGGAGGGGAAGGAGAGGAGAGGTGGGGAGAGGAGAGGAGAGGAGAAGAGGTGGGAGGGGAGGGGAAGGAGAGGAGAGGTGGGGGAGAGGAGAGGAGAAGAGGTGGGGAGTGGGAGGAGAGGAGAGGTGGGGAGAGGAGAGGAGAGGAGAGGAGAAGAGGTGGGGGAGGGAGGGGAAGGAGAGGAGATGTGGGGAGAGGAGATGAGAAGAGGTGGGGAGGGGAGAAGGAGAGGAGAGGTGGGGAGAGGAGAGGAGAAGAGGTGGGGAGGGGAGGGGAAGGAGAGGAGAGGTGGGGAGAGGAGAGGAGAAGAGGGGGGGAGGTGGGGAGAGGAGAAGAGAGGAGAGGAGAGGAGAGGAGAAGAGGGGGGAGGCGAAGGGAAGGAGAGGAGAGGTGGGGAGAGGAGAGGAGAGGAGAAGAGGTGGGGAGGGGAGGGGGGAAGGAGAGGAGAGGTGGGGAGAGGAGAGGAGAAGAGGTGGGGAGGGGAGGGGAAGGAGAGGAGAGGTGGGGAGAGGAGAGGAGAAGAGGGGGGAGGTGAAGGGAAGGAGAGGAGGTGGGGAGGGAAGGAGAGGAGAGGTGGGGAGAGGAGAGGAGAGGAGAAGAGGGGGAGGCGAAGGGAAGGAGAGGAGAGGTGGAGAGGAGAGGAGAGGAGAAGAGGTGGGGAGGGGAGGGGAAGGAGAAGAGAGGTGGGGAGAGGAGAGGAGAGGAGAAGAGGTGGGGGAGGGAGGGGAAGGAGAGGAGAGGTGGGGAGAGGAGAGGAGAAGAGGTGGGGAGTGGGAGGAGAGGAGAGGTGGGGAGAGGAGAGGAGAGGAGAGGAGAAGAGGTGGGGAGGGGAGGGGAAGGAGAGGAGAGGTGGAGAGGAGAGGAGAAGAGGTGGAGGGAGGGGAAGGAGAGGAGAGGTGGGGAGAGGAGAGGAGAAGAGGTGGGGAGGGGAGGGGAAGGAGAGGAGAGGTGGGGAGAGGAGAGGAGAAGAGGTGGGGAGGGGAGGGGGAAGGAGAGGAGAGGTGGGGAGAGGAGAGGAGAAGAGGGGGGAGGTGAAGGGAAGGAGAGGAGAGGAGGTGGGGAGGGGAAGGAGAGGAGAGGTGGGGAGGAGAGGAGAAGAGGTGGGGAGTGGAAGGAGAGGAGATAGCTCAGAAACTTATACAGACACTCGGGCGCTCAACAACAGATCTCTCTCTCTCTTATCGCTTTCGTTCTGTCTATCTGAAACAATGAGGACCAATTAAGCCCGGGGACTGGATGGGCTGCTTTGTGTTGTTTTGTTCCTGTTACCGTGGCGATGACATTGATTAACACTTCAGCAGTTGAGGTAAATTAATGAAGTAAAAGCTACCATAAACAGCTACTTAGCGCAGCCGCGATGCATCAGCTGCTGATGTGCAGGTGTTATTGTGTGTGTGTGTGTGTGTGTATGTGTATTGTTGGTGGGTAGGTAGGCAGGTGGGTGTGTGTGTATGTGTGTGTGTGTGTGTGTGTGTGTGTGTGTGTGTGTGTGTGTGTGTGTGAATGTGTGTGTGTGTGTGTGTGTGTGTGTGTGTGTGTGTGTGTGTGTGGGTGTGTGTGTGTGTGTGTGTGTGGGTGTGTGTGTGTGTGTGTGTGTGTGTGTGTGTGTGTGTGTGTGTGTGTGTGTGTGTGTGTGTGTGTGTGTGTGAAGTTGTTATAGCAGCGAGTGTTCAACCTGAAAATAACACAGAGTAACTGCGGGTGTGGGATTGACGGCTGTCTGGCGGTGGGCGGTTGTTGACTACCTACCTACCTCCCCCCGACACATAAGACCATAACAGACCAAAAGCCTTTAAATTGACAGGTTTTTATACAGCCCAGTTCATTGAACTTATCAGGCTGTAAGTGAATCTACAGCAGAGATTTAAAGCCGCACCAACTAATGATCAACTGTCTCAGAGTCCCACAGCCTTCTTTTCATGTATTGTCATACCACTGTGTTATAAAGAGATGTTTGCTGTTCATCACCAATCTCTTCAGGCCAGACCAAGGCTGAGACCCCTGCAGGGAAGACACATTCAGTTTATTTAACCTTTATTTCACCTTTATTTCACCTTTATTTAACTAGGCGGTCACTACTGAGTGGTACATACGGGCCATTGACGAGACGAGAGTGTGTGTCCCAGACCAGACGCACGCCGCCTCACGCAGCCTCACGCCGCCCCGCCTCACGCCTCCTCACGCCGCCCCGCCTCACGCCGCCCCGCCTCATGCCTCCTCACGCCGCCCCGCCTCACGCCGCCCCGCCTCACGCCTCCTCACGCCGCCCCGCCTCACGCCTCCTCACGCCGCCCCGCCTCACGCCGCCCCGCCTCACGCCTCCTCACGCCGCCCCGCCTCACGCCGCCCCGCCTCACGCCTCCTCACGCCGCCCCGCCTCACGCCGCCCCGCCTCACGCCTCCTCACGCCGCCCCGCCTCACGCCGCCCCGCCTCACGCCTCCTCACGCTGCCCCGCCTCACGCCGCCCCGCCTCACGCCTCCTCACGCCGCCCCGCCTCACGCCGCCCCACCTCACGCCTCCTCACGCCGCCCCGCCTCACGCCGCCCCGCCTCACGCCTCCTCACGCCGCCCCGCCTCACGCCGCCCCGCCTCACGCCTCATCACGCCGCCCCGCCTCACGCCGCCCCGCCTCACGCCTCCTCACGCCGCCCCGCCTCACAGCGCCCCGCCTCACGCCTCCTCACGCCGCCTCACGCTGGAACAGGAGACGCTGATCAAAGGTAGAACACACTGGGGAAACAAAAAGGCTACCTAACCACTAGGCTACCTGCTGCTAGGCTACCTGCCGGTTACTGGCCCAGGTCTCTAACCACTAGGCTACCTGCTGGTTACTGGCCCAGCTCTCTAACCACTAGGCTACCTGCTGGTTACTGGCCCAGCTCTCTAACCACTAGGCTACCTGCCGTTAGGCTACCTACTGGTTACTGGCCCAGCTCTCTAACCACTAGGCTACGTGCTGGTTACTGGCCCAGCTCTCTAACCACTAGGCTACGTGCTGGTTACTGGCCCAGCTCTCTAACCACTAGGCTACGTGCCGGCTACTGGCCCAGCTCTCTAACCACTAGGCTACGTGCCGCTAGGCTACCTGATGCTAGGCTACCTGCCGCTAGGCTACCTGATGCTAGGCTACCTGCCGCTAGGCTACGTGCCTCCCCTACACCTTCTAATCTTCTATTAGAAAGTGTCTATTGTAACCTAGCCCAGTGGTCTATGAAGGCAGCGGCGTCTCTCCTAGATGATCTAGCAGCTCATTAGGCTGGGTGTTAATTCCTGTCACATAAAGGCTGGAGGAACAGGACGGGTGGGTTGCCCCGACGGACAGCCAGGCTAGTTAAGGTTGGCTAAGGTTGACTCTCATTAGGCCTGCAGTGTCCCACTGTCCGAGTACAACTGTCAGGTTGTAGAGCCACGACACGCCACCATGCGGAGGTCTGTACCTGCGGCTGGTGTGTCAGTCTGCTTCTTCTGGCTGTAAATGTGAACCACAGCTCTTTTCCCTCAGATAAATCAACATGCTTAACCACCTCACAGGACAAATACCTGTCTGTCTGTCTGTCTGTCTGTCTGTCTGTCTGTCTGTCTCTCTCTCTCTCTCTCTCTCTCTCTCTCTCTCTCTCCCTCTCTCTGTCTGTCTCTCTGTCTCTCAGTGTCTCTTTCTCAGTCTCTCTCTCTCTCTCTCTCCATTTTCTAATCCTAATTAAAAGTAAAGGAGGAGAAAGAGCTGGAAGGAGGAAGAATCAACAGGAAAAGCTGTCCCAGAGACGGCTGTGGTCTGAGATGAGGGGGGGGCGGTGGTTATGGGGAACAGAGGGAGGGACAGTGAGAGAGGTTGGGGGTATTTGGTACGGTGGGGGTGCTGGGCCCCCTAATTATTTTGAAGGGTATTAAGTCATCAGATTTACTTTTATCTTGACTGCATTGGGGAAGTCGTGCATAATTAATGACAGGGAGCTTATTAGGAAAAGATGATTAGGCAAATTACACAGGTGTCGGATGCATTTTTCATGATGAGCTTTCCAACAGCAGGCAGGCCGTGAGGCCGGGACAATCCTGCATTTCCATCTGTTCTCTCTTTGTGTGTGTGTGTGTGTGTGTGTGTGTCGGTGTGGGTGTCTGTATGTGGGTGCCTGTATCTCGGTGTGTGTGTGTCTGTGTGTGTGTGTGTGTCTGTGTGTGTCCGTGTGTGTCGGTGTGGGTGTCTGTATGTGGGTGCCTGTGTTTCGGTGTGTGTGTGTGCGTGTCGGTGTGGGTCCGTGTGTGTCGGTGTGGTTGTCTGTATGTGGGTGCCTGTGTCTCGGTGTGTGTGTGTGTGTGTGTGTGTGTGTGTCGGTGTGGGTGTCTGTATGTGGGTGCCTGTGTCTCGGTGTGTGTGTGCGTGTGTGTCTGTATGTGGGTGCCTGTGTCTCGGTGTGTGTGTCTGTGTGTCGGTGTGGGTGTCTGTGTGTGGGTGCCTGTGTCTCGGTGTGTGTGTGTGTGTGTGTGTGTGTGTGTGTGTGTGTGTGTGTGTGTGTGTGTGTGTGTGTGTGTGTATGTGTTCTGTTCTCCTATCAGAATGTCACTGCGGGGGAATTTATGTGACAGGGCAATAAAAGCAAACGGTTAGGGCCAGAAAGCACACACACACACACACACACACACACACACACACACACACACACACACACACACACACCGAGACACAGGCACCCACACAAACACACACACACACACACACACAAACACACACACATACACACACACACACACACTCACACACACACACACACACACACACACCGAGACACAGGCACCCACGCTCACACACACACACACAAACACACACACATACACACACACACACACACACACACACACACACACACACACACACACACACAGAGAGAGAAAGATAATCCATCTCTTCCATCTCATTGTAGCACTATCCCTATCCCTATCCCTATCCCTATCCCTAACCCCATCCCTATCCCCATCCCTATCACTATCCCTAACCCTAACAGAACCTCTCATCTGACCACTGTGTCTTCTCCAGGTCTCAGCTCCTAACAGAACCTCTCATCTGACCACTGTCTTCTCCAGGTCTCCCCTCCTAACAGAACCTCTCATCTGACCACTGTCTTCTCCAGATCTCCACTCCTAACAGAACCTCTCATCTGACCACTGTGTCTTCTCCAGATCTCAGCTCCTAACAGAACCTCTCATCTGACCACTGTGTCTTCTCCAGGTCTCAGCTCCTAACAGAACCTCTCATCTGACCACTGTGTCTTCTCCAGGTCTCCACTCCTAACATAACCTCTCATCTGACCACTGTGTCTTCTCCAGGTCTCAGCTCCTAACAGCACCTCTCATCTGACCACTGTGTCTTCTCCAGATCTCCACTCCTAACAGAACCTCTCATCTGACCACTGTGTCTTCTCCAGGTCTCCACTCCTAACAGAACCTCTCATCTGACCACTGTGTCTTCTCCAGATCTCCACTCCTAACAGAACCTCTCATCTGACCACTGTGTCTTCTCCAGGTCTCCACTCCTAACAGAACCTCTCATCTGACCACTGTGTCTTCTCCAGAACTCCACTCCTAACAGAACCTCTCATCTGACCACTGTGTCTTCTCCAGATCTCAGCTCCTAACAGAACCTCTCATCTGACCACTGTGTCTTCTCCAGATCTCAGCTCCTAACAGCACCTCTCATCTGACCACTGTCTTCTCCAGGTCTCAGCTCCTAACAGAACCTCTCATCTGACCACTGTGTCTTCTCCAGATGTCAGCTCCTAACAGAACCTCTCATCTGACCACTGTGTCTTCTCCAGGTCTCCACTCCTAACATAACCTCTCATCTGACCACTGAGTCTTCTCCTGGTCTCATCTCCACTCCTAACAGAACCTCTCATCTGACCACTGTGTCTTCTCCAGATCTCCCCTCCTAACAGAACCTCTCATCTGACCACTGTCTTCTCCAGGTCTCCACTCCTAACATAACCTCTCATCTGACCACTGTGTCTTCTCCAGAACTCCACTCCTAACAGAACCTCTCATCTGACCACTGTCTTCTCCAGATCTCCACTCCTAACAGAACCTCTCATCTGACCGCTGTGTCTTCTCCAGAACTCCACTCTTAACAGAACCTCTCATCTGACCACCGTCTTCTCCAGATCTCATCTCCACTCTTAACAGAACCTCTCATCTGACCACTGTCTTCTCCAGGTCTCCACTCCTAACAGAACCTCTCATCTGACCACTGTGTCTTCTCCAGATCTCCACTCCTAACAGAACCTCTCATCTAACCACCGTGTCTTCTCCAGATCTCATCTCCACTCCTAACAGAACCTCTCATCTGACCACTGTGTCTTCTCCAGATCTCCCCTCCTAACAGAACCTCTCATCTGACCACTGTCTTCTCCAGATCTCAGCTCCACTCCTAACAGCACCTCTCATCTGACCACTGTCTTCTCCAGGTCTCCACTCCTAACAGAACCTCTCATCTGACCACTGTGTCTTCTCCAGGTCTCAGCTCCTAACAGAACCTCTCATCTGACCACTGTGTCTTCTCCAGGTCTCCACTCCTAACAGAACCTCTCATCTGACCACTGTCTTCTCCAGATCTCCACTCCTAACAGAACCTCTCATCTGACCACTGTGTCTTCTCCAGGTCTCAGCTCCTAACAGCACCTCTCATCTGACCACTGTGTCTTCTCCAGATCTCAGCTCCGAACAGAACCTCTCATCTGACCACTGTGTCTTCTCCAGATCTCATCTCCACTCCTAACAGAACCTCTCATCTGACCACTGTGTCTTCTCCAGATCTCCACTCCTAACAGAACCTCTCATCTGACCACTGTGTCTTCTCCAGGTCTCAGCTCCTAACAGAACCTCTCATCTGACCACTGTGTCTTCTCCAGGTCTCAGCTCCTAACAGCACCTCTCATCTGACCACTGTCTTCTCCAGGTCTCCACTCCTAACAGAACCTCTCACCTGACCACTGTGTCTTCTCCAGGTCTCCACTCCTAACAGAACCTCGCATCTGACCACTGTCTTCTCCAGATCTCCACTCCTAACAGCACCTCTCATCTGACCACTGTCTTCTCCAGGTCTCCACTCCTAACAGAACCTCTCATCTGACCACTGTGTCTTCTCCAGGTCTCCACTCCTAACAGAACCTCTCATCTGACCACTGTGTCTTCTCCAGATCTCCACTCCTAACAGCACCTCTCATCTGACCACTGTCTTCTCCAGGTCTCCACTCCTAACAGAACCTCTCACCTGACCACTGTGTCTTCTCCAGGTCTCCAGGTCTCAGCTCCTAACAGAACCTCTCATCTGACCATTGTCTTCTCCAGATCTCCACTCCTAACAGAACCTCTCATCTGACCACTGTGTCTTCTCCAGATCTCCACTCCTAACAGAACCTCTCATATGAC
>NC_143036.1:81812366-81814866 GCF_057628025.1 Oncorhynchus mykiss | reverse complement strand
ATTCTAAGATCTGTATTTGATCATGTATATGTTTTTGCTCTTTATTCTTTGTTATAGAGCCAAAGAGATTGGAGAAGTGGTTTACCCATACATCTCCATTTTGGATAGATAATTCTTCTTGTTGTTGTTTGTTTAGTGTTTTCCAATTTTCCCAGAAGTGGTTAGAGTCTATGGATTCTTCAATTGCATTGAGCTGATTTCTGACATGCTGTTCCTTCTTTTTCCGTAGTGTATTTCTGTATTGTTTTAGTGATTCACCATAGTGAAGGCGTAGACTCAGGTTTTCCGGGTCTCTATGTTTTTGGTTGGACAGGTTTCTCAATTTCTTTCTTAGATTTTTGCATTCTTCATCAAACCATTTGTCATTATTGTTAATTTTCTTCGGTTTTCTATTTGAGATTTTTAGATTTGATAGGGAAGCTGAGAGGTCAAATATACTGTTAAGATTTTCTACTGCCAAGTTTACACCTTCACTATTACAGCGGAACGTTTTACCCAGGAAATTGTCTAAAAGGGATTGAATTTGTTGTTGCCTAATTGTTTTTTGGTAGGTTTCCAAACTGCATTCCTTCCATCTATAGCATTTCTTAATGTTACTCAGTTCCTTTGGCTTTGATGCCTCATGATTGATTATTGCTCTGTTTAAGTAGACTGTGATTTTGCTGTGGTCTGATAGGGGTGTCAGTGGGCTGACTGTGAACGCTCTGAGAGACTCTGGGTTGAGGTCGGTGATAAAGTAGTCTACAGTACTACTGCCAAGAGATGAGCTATAGGTGTACCTACCATAGGAGTCCCCTCGAAGCCTACCGTTGACTATGTACATACCCAGCGTGCGACAGAGCTGCAGGAGTTGTGACCCGTTTTTGTTGGTTATGTTGTCATAGTTGTGCCTAGGGGGGCATATGTGGGAGGGAATGCTGTCACCTCCAGGCAGGTGTTTGTCCCCCTGTGTGCTTAGGGTGTCAGGTTCTTGTCCGGTTCTGGCATTTAGGTCGCCACAGACTAGTACATGTCCCTGGGCCTGGAAATGATTGATTTCCCCCTCCAGGATGGAGAAGCTGTCTTCATTAAAATATGGGGATTCTAGTGGGGGGATATAGGTAGCACACAGGAGGACATTTTTCTCTGTTAGGATAATTTCCTTTTGAATTTCTAGCCAAATGTAAAATGTTCCTGTTTTGATTAATTTAATGGAGTGAGTTAGGTCTGCTCTATACCAAATTAGCATACCCCCTGAGTCCCTTCCCTGTTTCACACCTGGTAGTTTGGTGGATGGGACTACCAGCTCTCTGTAACCTAGAGGGCAACCAGTGGGTCCGTCTCCTCTATACCAGGTTTCTTGCAGGATGACAATGTCTGTATTACCGATTTCTTTGGTGAAGTCCGGGTTTCTGCTCTTTAGGCCAAAGGCAGATGACCTCAGGCCTTGGATATTCCATGATAATATAGTGAAGGCTTTTTGTTCCATAGAGTGTCCAATGTTGTTGGTCGTGGTTTGGCCTCAGGCCAGTAAGTGTGAGCAGAGCCTGCTGAGCATCTGGTACATGCCATTGGCTTCGGCGAGTGTGAGAGTGGGGGTTGGGACTGTTTGCCCGCTCACTACCTGGGCGTATGTGTGGCTTCCATGTTGAGGCCCTCTTTGCGGGGGTGGGGTGCATGGGGTGGGCAGGAGTGGCATAGGTCTGACCTGGGTGGGCCTAAATGGGGTGTGGGCATGGTTGACGTGGGGGGGTGTTGATTGGTTGGGGTGGGGGTGTGGATGTGTCTGGGTGTACTGTGGTCTGGATGTAATTCCTCTTGGCGTGGGTCCTCTATGTGTAGGTCCAGGGGGGGGTCCTGCAGATCTGGGAGGGTGTCTCGCTGGTCTGGATGGGGTGTCTATTGATCTGTTGCTCCTGTGTGAAGTGTTGGGGATACGTTTGAGAGCGATGTCCTTTAGAGTTCGGGCAAAGGTGGGCACTGCTGCCTTGTAGAGGTGGACCTGGTCATAGAGGCTGTTCAAGTCCAGGGTGGAGTGGTGGGCCAGGAAAACGTTTGGTTTTGAGGCACAGTCACGGGAAATACTTGCATTTACCCGCTGTATTGTGGCAGGGTGGAAGTCTTTTCGTGGTAGCTCTCTCTCTCTCTCTGTGCCAATGTTTGGTCTTGTAGACTGTTTTCTGTTCCGTTAGTTGTATGTTCTGCATATCAATATGTGTCTGTTGTGGGTACATGTGTAGGTGGTAAAGGTGCGATTATTCTAGCATTTGTCTCTGTCCCTGTTATGGCGTGCGTGCTTGGAAGAAAAGATGACACGTTCTCACAGCTGTTTAGACTCTGAGTCACATCAGATGAAGTTGTATTGACTCTGAGTCATATCAGATGAAGTTGTATTGACTCTGAGTCATATCAGGTGAAGTTGTATTGACTCTGAGTCATATCAGATGAAGTTGTATTGACTCTGAGTCATATCAGATGAAGCTGTATTGACTCTGAGTCATATCAGATGAAGTTGTATTGA
>NC_143036.1:81787366-81802366 GCF_057628025.1 Oncorhynchus mykiss | reverse complement strand
TGGTCTGGAGGGTAGAAGCTGTTCAGTCTTATGGCTCGGAGGGTAGAAGCTGTTCAGTCTTATGGCTCGGAGGGTAGAAGCTGTTCAGTCTTATGGTCTGGAGGGTAGAAGCTGTTCAGTCTTATGGTCTGGAGGGTAGAAGCTGTTCAGTCTTATGGTCTGGAGGGTAGAAGCTGTTCAGTCTTATGGTCTGGAGGGTAGAAGCTGTTCAGGATCCTGTTGCTTCCAGACTTGGTGCATCTGTACCGCTTGCCGTGTCGTAGCAGAGAGAACAGTCTATGACTTGGATGGCTGGAGTCTTTGACAATTTGTTGGGGCATTTCTCTGACACCGCCTGATATAGAGGTCCTGGATGGCAGGGAGCTCAGCCCCAGTGTTGTACTGGGCTGTATACACTACCCTCTGACACCGTCTGGTTTAGAGGTCCTGGGTGGCAGGGAGCTCGGTCCCGGTGATGTACTGGGCTGTATACACTACCCTCTGACACCGCCTGGTTTAGAGGTCCTGGGTGGCAGGGAGCTCTGTCCCAGTGATGTACTGGGCTGTATACACTACCCTCTGACACCGCCTGGTTTAGAGGTCCTGGATGGCAGGAAGCTCTGTCCCAGTGATGTACTGGGCTGTATACACTACCCTCTGACACTGCCTGGTTTAGAGGTCCTGGATGGCAGGAAGCTCTGTCCCAGTGATGTACTGGGCTGTATACACTACCCTCTGTAGCACCTTGTGGTCGGATGCCGAGCAATTGCAATACCGAGTGGTAACGCAGACAGTCAAGATGCTCTCAGTAGTGCTGCTGTAGAACTTGTGTTTGTGTGTGTGTGTGTGTGTGTGTCTGTGTCTGTGTGTGTGTGTCAATCAAATCAATCAATCAATCAAATCAATCAATCAATCAAATACATTTATAAAGTCCTTTTTTTACATCAGCTGATATCTCAAAGTGCTGTACAAAACCCCATCCTAAAACCCCAAACAGCAAGCAATGCAGGTGTAGAAGCACAGTGGCTAGGAAAAACTCCCTAGAAAGGCCAAAACCTAGAAAGAAACCTAGAGAGGAACCAGGCTATGAGTGGTGGCCAGTCCTCTTCTGGCTGTGCCGGGTAGAGATTATAACAGAACATGGCCAAGATGTTCAAATCTTCATAGATGACCAGCAGGGTCAAATAATAATAATCACAGTGGTTGCAGTGGGTGCAACAGGTCAGCACCTCAGGAGTAAATGTCAGTTGGCTTTTCATAGCCGATCATTGAGAGTTAGAGACAGCAGGTGCAGTACAGATAGAGTTGAAAACAGCAGGTCTGGGACAGGTATCACGTCCGGTGAACAGGTCAGGGTTCCATAGCCGCAGGCAGAACAGTTGAAACTGGAGCAGCAGCACTACCAGGTGGACTTGGGACAGCAAGGAGCCGTCAGGCCAGATAGTCCTGAGGCATGGTCCTAGGGCTCAGGTCCCCCGAGAGAAGAGAAAGAGAAAGAGAAAGAGAGAGAGATAATTAGATTTAGCATACTTAAATTCACACAGGACACCCGGACAAGACAGGAGAAATACTCCAGATATAACAGACTGACCCTAGCCCCCGCGACACATAAACTGCTGCAGCATAATTACTGTATGTGTGTGCGTGGATAGCCCATCAGACTAAACATCCATCTAAACGGGTCCCATCTGAACAGACTCTGAACATGGCAGCCAACGGGATATGATTGGTTTAAAGCTATAATTAATACCTTGTGGATATTATTCCTCTGCCGATCAATTAAATCATGCAAAACACTCCTAATTATAAAGTCCCCCCCCTCCTCTCCACTGGAGGTCGGGCTGCTCAGTGCTCACTGTCTACTGACTGCTAATGTCAGGGATGGAGATGGCTGTACAGAGACTGCACACAGAAATGACACCATATTCCCTTATAAATGTGCACTACTTTTGCCCAGGGCTCATGAAAAGTAGTGCACCCTATTAGGAAAATAGGAGTGCCATTTAGGATAGAGACAGAGGCGTGAATGCTAACTGCTATAGAGGGGGGGTGGACAGGACTAGGACTTGGTATGCAGCTCTTCTACAATGTCAGCGGCTCTTAGACGGCTGATGTTAACATTATACCTTCTCGGGGAATAATCAGCTGACACGACGGCCATTAATGAAATAGCTGAATGCCAAATATGAAGACATGAGACGCATCCTAAATGGTAATCTATTCCCTACGTAGTGCAGAGAGCAGTGGTCAAACCCAGTGAGTGCAGTATAAAGGCATTAGGGATCGGTTTGGGATGCAGATTGGAGATATTCTAAAAAAGTCATTATTTTGTTGGCAAATATATATATATATATACAGCTTCTAGTTAATGATAATAGAGACAGTGTCTATTGTTAACAATAGAGATAGCGTCTAGTTAATAGAGATAGTGTCTAGTTAATAGAGATAGTGTCTAGTTAATAGAGATAGTGGCTAGTTAATAACAATAGAGATAGTGTCTAGTTAACAGAGATAGTGTCTAGTTAATAGAGATAGTGTTTAGTTAATAGAGATAGTGTCTAGTTAACAGAGATAGTGTCTAGTTAATAGAGATAGTGGCTAGTTAATAACAATAGAGATAGTGTCTAGTTAATAGAGATAGTGTCTAGTTAATAGAGATAGTGTCTAGTTAATAGAGATAGTGTTTAGTTAATAGAGATAGTGTCTAGTTAATAGAGATAGTGTCTAGTTAACAGAGATAGTGTCTAGTTAATAGAGATAGTGGCTAGTTAATAACAATAGAGATAGTGTCTAGTTAACAGAGATAGTGTCTAGTTAATAGAGATAGTGTTTAGTTAATAGAGATAGTGTCTAGTTAACAGAGATAGTGTCTAGTTAATAGAGATAGTGGCTAGTTAATAACAATAGAGATAGTGTCTAGTTAATAGAGATAGTGTCTAGTTAATAGAGATAGTGTCTAGTTAATAGAGATAGTGTCTATTTAATAGAGATAGTGTCTAGTTAATAGAGATAGTGTCTAGTTAACAGAGATAGTGTCTAGTTAATAGAGATAGTGTCTATTTAATAGAGATAGTGTCTAGTTAATAGAGATAGTGTCTAGTTAATAGAGATAGTGTCTAGTTAATAGAGATAGTGGCTAGTTAATAACAATAGAGATAGTGTCTAGTTAACAGAGATAGTGTCTAGTTATTAGAGATAGTGTCTAGTTAACAGAGATAGTGTCTAGTTAATAGAGATAGTGTTTAGTTAACAGAGATAGTGTCTAGTTAACAGAGATAGTGTCTAGTTAATAGAGATAGTGTCTAGTTATTAGAGATAGTGTCTAGTTAATAGAGATAGTGTCTAGTTAATAGAGATAGTGGCTAGTTAATAACAATAGAGATAGTGTCTAGTTAACAGAGATAGTGTCTAGTTATTAGAGATAGTGTCTAGTTAACAGAGATAGTGTCTAGTTAATAGAGATAGTGTCTAGTTAACAGAGATAGTGTCTAGTTAATAGAGATAGTGTCTAGTTAATAGAGATAGTGTCTAGTTACTAGAGATAGTGTCTAGTTAATATAGACAGTGTCTAGTTAATAACAATAGAGATAGTGTTTAGTTAATAGAGATAGTGTCTAGTTAACAGAGATAGTGTCTAGTTAATAGAGATAGTGTCTAGTTAACAGAGATAGTGTCTAGTTAACAGAGATAGTGTCTAGTTAATAGAGATAGAGATAGTGTTTAGTTAATAGAGATAGTGTCTAGTTAACAGAGATAGTGTCTAGTTAATAGAGATAGTGTCTAGTTAACAGAGATAGTGTCTAGTTAACAGAGATAGTGTCTAGTTAATAGAGATAGTGTCTAGTTAACAGAGATAGTGTCTAGTTAACAGAGATAGTGTCTAGTTAATAGAGATAGTGTCTAGTTAATAGAGATAGTGTCTAGTTAATAGAGATAGTGTCTAGTTAATAGAGATAGTGTCTAGTTACTAGAGATAGTGTCTAGTTAATATAGATAGTGTCTAGTTAATAAAGCTAGTGTCTAGTTAATAGAGATAGTGTCTAGTTAATAGAGATAGTGTCTATTTAATAGAGATAGTGTTTAGTTAATAGAGATAGTGTCTAGTTAATAACAATAGAGATAGTGTCTAGTTAATAGAGATACTGTCTAGATAATGACAATAGAGATAGTGTCTAGTTAATAGAGATAGTGTCTAGTTAATATAGATCGTGTCTAGTTAATAGAGATAGTGTCTATTTAATAGAGATAGTGTTTAGTTAATAGAGATAGTGTCTAGTTAATAACAATAGAGATAGTGTTTAGTTAATAGAGATAGTGTCTAGTTAATAGAGATAGTGTCTAGTTAATAGAGATAGTGTCTAGTTAATAGAGATAGTGTTTAGTTAATAGAGATATTGTTTAGTTAATAGAGATAGTGTCTAGTTAATAGAGATAGTGTTTAGTTAATAGAGATAGTGTTTAGTTAACAGAGATAGTGTCTAGTTAACAGAGATAGTGTCTAGTTAATAGAGATAGTGTCTAGTTATTAGAGATAGTGTCTAGTTAATAGAGATAGTGTCTAGTTAATAGAGATAGTGGCTAGTTAATAACAATAGAGATAGTGTCTAGTTAACAGAGATAGTGTCTAGTTATTAGAGATAGTGTCTAGTTAACAGAGATAGTGTCTAGTTAATAGAGATAGTGTCTAGTTAACAGAGATAGTGTCTAGTTAATAGAGATAGTGTCTAGTTAATAGAGATAGTGTCTAGTTACTAGAGATAGTGTCTAGTTAATATAGACAGTGTCTAGTTAATAACAATAGAGATAGTGTTTAGTTAATAGAGATAGTGTCTAGTTAACAGAGATAGTGTCTAGTTAATAGAGATAGTGTCTAGTTAACAGAGATAGTGTCTAGTTAACAGAGATAGTGTCTAGTTAATAGAGATAGAGATAGTGTTTAGTTAATAGAGATAGTGTCTAGTTAACAGAGATAGTGTCTAGTTAATAGAGATAGTGTCTAGTTAACAGAGATAGTGTCTAGTTAACAGAGATAGTGTCTAGTTAATAGAGATAGTGTCTAGTTAACAGAGATAGTGTCTAGTTAACAGAGATAGTGTCTAGTTAATAGAGATAGTGTCTAGTTAATAGAGATAGTGTCTAGTTAATAGAGATAGTGTCTAGTTAATAGAGATAGTGTCTAGTTACTAGAGATAGTGTCTAGTTAATATAGATAGTGTCTAGTTAATAAAGCTAGTGTCTAGTTAATAGAGATAGTGTCTAGTTAATAGAGATAGTGTCTATTTAATAGAGATAGTGTTTAGTTAATAGAGATAGTGTCTAGTTAATAACAATAGAGATAGTGTCTAGTTAATAGAGATACTGTCTAGATAATGACAATAGAGATAGTGTCTAGTTAATAGAGATAGTGTCTAGTTAATATAGATCGTGTCTAGTTAATAGAGATAGTGTCTATTTAATAGAGATAGTGTTTAGTTAATAGAGATAGTGTCTAGTTAATAACAATAGAGATAGTGTTTAGTTAATAGAGATAGTGTCTAGTTAATAGAGATAGTGTCTAGTTAATAGAGATAGTGTCTAGTTAATAGAGATAGTGTTTAGTTAATAGAGATAGTTTCTAGTTAATAGAGATAGTGTCTAGTTAATAGAGATAGTGTCTATTTAATAGAGATAGTGTCTAGTTAATAGAGATAGTGTCTAGTTAATAACAATAGAGATAGTGTTTAGTTAATATAGATAGTGTCTAGTTAATAGAGATAGTGTCTATTTAATAGAGATAGTGTCTAGTTAATAGAGATAGTTTCTAGTTAATAGAGATAGTGTCTAGTTAATAGAGATAGTGTTTAGTTAATAGAGATAGTGTTTAGTTAATAGAGATAGTGTCTAGTTAATCGAGATAGTGTCTAGTTAATATAGACAGTGTCTAGTTAATAACAATAGAGATAGTGTTTAGTTAATAGAGATAGTGTCTAGTTAATAGAGATAGTGTCTAGTTAATAGAGATAGTGTCTAGTTAATAGAGATAGTGTTTAGTTAATAGAGATAGTGTCTAGTTAATAGAGATAGTGGCTAGTTAATAACAATAGAGATAGTGTCTAGTTAATAGAGATAGTGTCTAGTTAAAAGAGATAGTGTCTAGTTAATAGAGATAGTGTCTATTTAATAGAGATAGTGTCTAGTTAATAGAGATAGTGTCTAGTTAACAGAGATAGTGTCTAGTTAATAGAGATAGTGTCTATTTAATAGAGATAGTGTCTAGTTAATAGAGATAGTGTCTAGTTAATAGAGATAGTGTCTAGTTAATAGAGATAGTGGCTAGTTAATAACAATAGAGATAGTGTCTAGTTAACAGAGATAGTGTCTAGTTATTAGAGATAGTGTCTAGTTAACAGAGATAGTGTCTAGTTAATAGAGATAGTGTTTAGTTAACAGAGATAGTGTCTAGTTAACAGAGATAGTGTCTAGTTAATAGAGATAGTGTCTAGTTATTAGAGATAGTGTCTAGTTAATAGAGATAGTGTCTAGTTAATAGAGATAGTGGCTAGTTAATAACAATAGAGATAGTGTCTAGTTAACAGAGATAGTGTCTAGTTATTAGAGATAGTGTCTAGTTAACAGAGATAGTGTCTAGTTAATAGAGATAGTGTCTAGTTAACAGAGATAGTGTCTAGTTAATAGAGATAGTGTCTAGTTAATAGAGATAGTGTCTAGTTACTAGAGATAGTGTCTAGTTAATATAGACAGTGTCTAGTTAATAACAATAGAGATAGTGTTTAGTTAATAGAGATAGTGTCTAGTTAACAGAGATAGTGTCTAGTTAATAGAGATAGTGTCTAGTTAACAGAGATAGTGTCTAGTTAACAGAGATAGTGTCTAGTTAATAGAGATAGAGATAGTGTTTAGTTAATAGAGATAGTGTCTAGTTAACAGAGATAGTGTCTAGTTAATATAGATAGTGTCTAGTTAACAGAGATAGTGTCTAGTTAACAGAGATAGTGTCTAGTTAATAGAGATAGTGTCTAGTTAACAGAGATAGTGTCTAGTTAACAGAGATAGTGTCTAGTTAATAGAGATAGTGTCTAGTTAATAGAGATAGTGTCTAGTTAATAGAGATAGTGTCTAGTTAATAGAGATAGTGTCTAGTTACTAGAGATAGTGTCTAGTTAATATAGATAGTGTCTAGTTAATAAAGCTAGTGTCTAGTTAATAGAGATAGTGTCTAGTTAATAGAGATAGTGTCTATTTAATAGAGATAGTGTTTAGTTAATAGAGATAGTGTCTAGTTAATAACAATAGAGATAGTGTCTAGTTAATAGAGATACTGTCTAGATAATGACAATAGAGATAGTGTCTAGTTAATAGAGATAGTGTCTAGTTAATATAGATCGTGTCTAGTTAATAGAGATAGTGTCTATTTAATAGAGATAGTGTTTAGTTAATAGAGATAGTGTCTAGTTAATAACAATAGAGATAGTGTTTAGTTAATAGAGATAGTGTCTAGTTAATAGAGATAGTGTCTAGTTAATAGAGATAGTGTCTAGTTAATAGAGATAGTGTTTAGTTAATAGAGATATTGTTTAGTTAATAGAGATAGTGTCTAGTTAATAGAGATAGTGTTTAGTTAATAGAGATAGTGTTTAGTTAACAGAGATAGTGTCTAGTTAACAGAGATAGTGTCTAGTTAATAGAGATAGTGTCTAGTTATTAGAGATAGTGTCTAGTTAATAGAGATAGTGTCTAGTTAATAGAGATAGTGGCTAGTTAATAACAATAGAGATAGTGTCTAGTTAACAGAGATAGTGTCTAGTTATTAGAGATAGTGTCTAGTTAACAGAGATAGTGTCTAGTTAATAGAGATAGTGTCTAGTTAACAGAGATAGTGTCTAGTTAATAGAGATAGTGTCTAGTTAATAGAGATAGTGTCTAGTTACTAGAGATAGTGTCTAGTTAATATAGACAGTGTCTAGTTAATAACAATAGAGATAGTGTTTAGTTAATAGAGATAGTGTCTAGTTAACAGAGATAGTGTCTAGTTAATAGAGATAGTGTCTAGTTAACAGAGATAGTGTCTAGTTAACAGAGATAGTGTCTAGTTAATAGAGATAGAGATAGTGTTTAGTTAATAGAGATAGTGTCTAGTTAACAGAGATAGTGTCTAGTTAATAGAGATAGTGTCTAGTTAACAGAGATAGTGTCTAGTTAACAGAGATAGTGTCTAGTTAATAGAGATAGTGTCTAGTTAACAGAGATAGTGTCTAGTTAACAGAGATAGTGTCTAGTTAATAGAGATAGTGTCTAGTTAATAGAGATAGTGTCTAGTTAATAGAGATAGTGTCTAGTTAATAGAGATAGTGTCTAGTTACTAGAGATAGTGTCTAGTTAATATAGATAGTGTCTAGTTAATAAAGCTAGTGTCTAGTTAATAGAGATAGTGTCTAGTTAATAGAGATAGTGTCTATTTAATAGAGATAGTGTTTAGTTAATAGAGATAGTGTCTAGTTAATAACAATAGAGATAGTGTCTAGTTAATAGAGATACTGTCTAGATAATGACAATAGAGATAGTGTCTAGTTAATAGAGATAGTGTCTAGTTAATATAGATCGTGTCTAGTTAATAGAGATAGTGTCTATTTAATAGAGATAGTGTTTAGTTAATAGAGATAGTGTCTAGTTAATAACAATAGAGATAGTGTTTAGTTAATAGAGATAGTGTCTAGTTAATAGAGATAGTGTCTAGTTAATAGAGATAGTGTCTAGTTAATAGAGATAGTGTTTAGTTAATAGAGATATTGTTTAGTTAATAGAGATAGTGTCTAGTTAATAGAGATAGTGTTTAGTTAATAGAGATAGTTTCTAGTTAATAGAGATAGTGTCTAGTTAATAGAGATAGTGTCTAGTTAATAGAGATAGTGTCTAGTTAATAACAATAGAGATAGTGTTTAGTTAATATAGATAGTGTCTAGTTAATAGAGATAGTGTCTATTTAATAGAGATAGTGTCTAGTTAATAGAGATAGTGTCTAGTTAATAACAATAGAGATAGTGTTTAGTTAATATAGATAGTGTCTAGTTAATAGAGATAGTGTCTATTTAATAGAGATAGTGTCTAGTTAATAGAGATAGTTTCTAGTTAATAGAGATAGTGTCTAGTTAATAGAGATAGTGTTTAGTTAATAGAGATAGTGTTTAGTTAATAGAGATAGTGTCTAGTTAATCGAGATAGTGTCTAGTTAATATAGACAGTGTCTAGTTAATAACAATAGAGATAGTGTTTAGTTAATAGAGATAGTGTCTAGTTAATAGAGATAGTGTCTAGTTAATAGAGATAGTGTCTAGTTAATAGAGATAGTGTTTAGTTAATAGAGATAGTGTCTAGTTAATAGAGATAGTGGCTAGTTAATAACAATAGAGATAGTGTCTAGTTAATAGAGATAGTGTCTAGTTAAAAGAGATAGTGTCTAGTTAATAGAGATAGTGTCTATTTAATAGAGATAGTGTCTAGTTAATAGAGATAGTGTCTAGTTAACAGAGATAGTGTCTAGTTAATAGAGATAGTGTCTATTTAATAGAGATAGTGTCTAGTTAATAGAGATAGTGTCTAGTTAATAGAGATAGTGTCTAGTTAATAGAGATAGTGGCTAGTTAATAACAATAGAGATAGTGTCTAGTTAACAGAGATAGTGTCTAGTTATTAGAGATAGTGTCTAGTTAACAGAGATAGTGTCTAGTTAATAGAGATAGTGTTTAGTTAACAGAGATAGTGTCTAGTTAACAGAGATAGTGTCTAGTTAATAGAGATAGTGTCTAGTTATTAGAGATAGTGTCTAGTTAATAGAGATAGTGTCTAGTTAATAGAGATAGTGGCTAGTTAATAACAATAGAGATAGTGTCTAGTTAACAGAGATAGTGTCTAGTTATTAGAGATAGTGTCTAGTTAACAGAGATAGTGTCTAGTTAATAGAGATAGTGTCTAGTTAACAGAGATAGTGTCTAGTTAATAGAGATAGTGTCTAGTTAATAGAGATAGTGTCTAGTTACTAGAGATAGTGTCTAGTTAATATAGACAGTGTCTAGTTAATAACAATAGAGATAGTGTTTAGTTAATAGAGATAGTGTCTAGTTAACAGAGATAGTGTCTAGTTAATAGAGATAGTGTCTAGTTAACAGAGATAGTGTCTAGTTAACAGAGATAGTGTCTAGTTAATAGAGATAGAGATAGTGTTTAGTTAATAGAGATAGTGTCTAGTTAACAGAGATAGTGTCTAGTTAATATAGATAGTGTCTAGTTAACAGAGATAGTGTCTAGTTAACAGAGATAGTGTCTAGTTAATAGAGATAGTGTCTAGTTAACAGAGATAGTGTCTAGTTAACAGAGATAGTGTCTAGTTAATAGAGATAGTGTCTAGTTAATAGAGATAGTGTCTAGTTAATAGAGATAGTGTCTAGTTAATAGAGATAGTGTCTAGTTACTAGAGATAGTGTCTAGTTAATATAGATAGTGTCTAGTTAATAAAGCTAGTGTCTAGTTAATAGAGATAGTGTCTAGTTAATAGAGATAGTGTCTATTTAATAGAGATAGTGTTTAGTTAATAGAGATAGTGTCTAGTTAATAACAATAGAGATAGTGTCTAGTTAATAGAGATACTGTCTAGATAATGACAATAGAGATAGTGTCTAGTTAATAGAGATAGTGTCTAGTTAATATAGATCGTGTCTAGTTAATAGAGATAGTGTCTATTTAATAGAGATAGTGTTTAGTTAATAGAGATAGTGTCTAGTTAATAACAATAGAGATAGTGTTTAGTTAATAGAGATAGTGTCTAGTTAATAGAGATAGTGTCTAGTTAATAGAGATAGTGTCTAGTTAATAGAGATAGTGTTTAGTTAATAGAGATATTGTTTAGTTAATAGAGATAGTGTCTAGTTAATAGAGATAGTGTTTAGTTAATAGAGATAGTTTCTAGTTAATAGAGATAGTGTCTAGTTAATAGAGATAGTGTCTAGTTAATAGAGATAGTGTCTAGTTAATAACAATAGAGATAGTGTTTAGTTAATATAGATAGTGTCTAGTTAATAGAGATAGTGTCTATTTAATAGAGATAGTGTCTAGTTAATAGAGATAGTGTCTAGTTAATAACAATAGAGATAGTGTTTAGTTAATATAGATAGTGTCTAGTTAATAGAGATAGTGTCTATTTAATAGAGATAGTGTCTAGTTAATAGAGATAGTTTCTAGTTAATAGAGATAGTGTCTAGTTAATAGAGATAGTGTTTAGTTAATAGAGATAGTGTTTAGTTAATAGAGATAGTGTCTAGTTAATCGAGATAGTGTCTAGTTAATATAGACAGTGTCTAGTTAATAACAATAGAGATAGTGTCTAGTTAATAGAGATAGTGTCTAGTTAATAGAGATAGTGTCTAGTTAATAGAGATAGTGTTTAGTTAATAGAGATAGTGTCTAGTTAATAGAGATAGTGTTTAGTTAATAGAGATAGTGTCTAGTTAATAGAGATAGTGTTTAGTTAATAGAGATAGTGTCTAGTTAACAGAGATAGTGTCTAGTTAATAGAGATAGTGTTTAGTTAATAGAGATAGTGTCTAGTTAATAGAGATAGTGTCTAGTTAATAGAGATAGTGTCTAGTTAATAGAGATAGTGTCTAGTTAATAGAGATGGTGTCTAGTTAATAGAGATAGTGTCTAGTTAATAGAGATAGTGTCTAGTTAATAGAGATAGTGTCTAGTTAGCAGAGATAGTGTCTAGTTAATATAGATAGTGTCTAGTTAATAGAGATAGTGTCTAGTTAATAGAGATAGTGTCTAGTTAATAACAATAGAGATAGTGTCTAGTTAATAGAGATAGTGTCTAGTTAATAGAGATAGTGTCTAGTTAATAGAGATAGTGTCTAGTTAATAGAGATAGTGTCTAGTTAATAACAATAGAGATAGTGTCTAGTTAATAGAGATAGTGTCTAGTTAATAGAGATAGTGTCTAGTTAATAGAGATAGTGTCTAGTTAACAGAGATAGTGTCTAGTTAATAGAGATAGTGTCTAGTTAATAGAGATAGTGTCTAGTTAATAGAGATAGTGTCTAGTTAATAGAGATCGTGTCTAGTTAATAGAGATAGTGTATAGTTAATAGAGATAGTGTTTAGTTAATAGAGATAGTGTCTAGTTGGTTTCCTTTAAGTAATCCATGAAAGGGGCGCATGGATACTTTTTTCAGATTTCAGTGAGCAGTTTTTCTTGCGCTTTTCAATGAAACACACGCTCTGTTATAGTCACAGCCGTGATTTAACCAGTTTTAGAAACTTCAGAGTGTTTTCTATCCACACATACTAATCATATGCATATACTATATTCCTGGCATGAGTAGCAGGACGCTGAAAAGTTGCGCGATTTTTAACAGAATGTTCGAAAAAGGAGGGGGTAGGATAAAGAGGTTTTAGAGAGAGTGTCTAGTTAATAGAGATAGTGTCTAGTTAATAGAGATAGTGGCTAGTTAACAGAGATAGTGTCTTGTTAATAGAGGTAGTGTCTAGTTAATAGAGATAGTGTCTAGTTAATAGAGATAGTGTCTAGTTAATAGAGATAGTGTCTAGTTAATAGAGATAGTGTCTAGTTAATAGAGATAGTGTCTAGTTAATAGAGATAGTGTCTAGTTAATAACAATAGAGATAGTGTCTAGTTAATAGAGATAGTGTCTAGTTAATAGAGATAGTGTCTAGTTAATAGAGATAGTGTCTAGTTAATAGAGATAGTGTCTAGTTAATAGAGATAGTGTCTAGTTAATAGAGATAGTGTCTAGTTAATAGAGATAGTGTCTAGTTAATAGAGATAGTGTCTAGTTAATAGAGATAGTGTTTAGTTAATAGAGATAGTGTATAGTTAATAGAGATAGTGTCTAGTTAATAGAGATAGTGTCTAGTTAATAGAGATAGTGTCTAGTTAATAGAGATAGTGTCTAGTTAATAGAGATAGTGTCTAGTTAATAGAGATAGTGTCTAGTTAATAGAGACAGTGTCTAGTTAATAGAGATAGTGTCTAGTTAATAGAGACAGTGTCTAGTTAATAACAATAGAGATAGTGTCTAGTTAATAGAGATAGTGTCTAGTTAATAGAGACAGTGTCTAGTTAATAACAATAGAGATAGTGTCTAGTTAATAGAGATAGTGTCTAGTTAATAGAGATAGTGTCTAGTTAATAGAGATAGTGTCTAGTTAACAGAGATAGTGGCTATTTAATAGAGATAGTGTTTAGTTAATAGAGATAGTGTCTAGTTAATAACAATAGAGATAGTGTCTAGTTAACAGAGATAGTTTCTAGTTAATAGAGATAGTGTCTAGTTAATAACAATAGAGATAGTGTCTAGTTAATAGAGATATTGTCTAGTTAATAGAGATAGTGTCCAGTTAATAGAGATAGTGTCTAGTTAATAGAGATAGTATCTAGTTAATAGAGATAGTGTCTAGTTAATAGAGATAGTGTCTAGTTAATAGAGATAGTGTCTAGTTAATAGAGATAGTGTCTAGTTAATAGAGATAGTATCTAGTTAATAGAGATAGTGTCTAGTTAATAGAGATAGTGTCTAGTTAATAGAGATAGTGTCTAGTTAATAGAGATAGTGTCTAGTTAACAGAGATAGTGTCTAGTTAATAGAGATAGTATCTAGTTAATAGAGATAGTGTCTAGTTAATGGAGATAGTGTCTAGTTAATAGAGATAGTGTCTAGTTAATAGAGATAGTGTCTAGTTAATAGAGATAGTGTCTAGTTAATAGAGATAGTGTCTAGTTAATAGAGATAGTATCTAGTTAATAGAGATAGTGTCTAGTTAACAGAGATAGTGTCTAGTTAATAGAGATAGTGTCTAGTTAATAGAGATAGTGTCTAGTTAATAGAGATAGTGTCTAGTTAATAGAGATCGTGTCTAGTTAATAGAGATAGTGTATAGTTAATAGAGATAGTGTTTAGTTAATAGAGATAGTGTCTAGTTAATAGAGATAGTGTCTAGTTAATAGAGATAGTGTCTAGTTAATAGAGATAGTGTATAGTTAATAGAGATAGTGTCTAGTTAATAGAGATAGTGTCTAGTTAATAGAGATAGTGTCTAGTTAATAGAGATAGTGTCTAGTTAATAGAGATAGTGTCTAGTTAATAGAGATAGTGTCTAGTTAATAGAGACAGTGTCTAGTTAATAGAGATAGTGTCTAGTTAATAGAGACAGTGTCTAGTTAATAACAATAGAGATAGTGTCTAGTTAATAGAGATAGTGTCTAGTTAATAGAGACAGTGTCTAGTTAATAACAATAGAGATAGTGTCTAGTTAATAGAGATAGTGTCTAGTTAATAGAGATAGTGTCTAGTTAATAGAGATAGTGTCTAGTTAACAGAGATAGTGGCTATTTAATAGAGATAGTGTTTAGTTAATAGAGATAGTGTCTAGTTAATAACAATAGAGATAGTGTCTAGTTAACAGAGATAGTTTCTAGTTAATAGAGATAGTGTCTAGTTAATAACAATAGAGATAGTGTCTAGTTAATAGAGATAGTGTCTAGTTAATAGAGATAGTGTCTAGTTAATAGAGATAGTATCTAGTTAATAGAGATAGTGTCTAGTTAATAGAGATAGTGTCTAGTTAATAGAGATAGTGTCTAGTTAATAGAGATAGTGTCTAGTTAACAGAGATAGTGTCTAGTTAATAGAGATAGTATCTAGTTAATAGAGATAGTGTCTAGTTAATAGAGATAGTGTCTAGTTAATAGAGATAGTGTCTAGTTAATAGAGATAGTATCTAGTTAATAGAGATAGTGTCTAGTTAATAGAGATAGTGTCTAGTTAATAGAGATAGTATCTAGTTAATAGAGATAGTGTCTAGTTAACAGAGATAGTGTCTAGTTAATAGAGATAGTGTCTAGTTAATAGAGATAGTGTCTAGTTAATAGAGATAGTGTCTAGTTAATAGAGATCGTGTCTAGTTAATAGAGATAGTGTATAGTTAATAGAGATAGTGTTTAGTTAATAGAGA